>NC_058135.1:92168588-92224041 GCF_016433145.1 Gracilinanus agilis
CTCTCTCTCTCTCTCTCTCTCTCTCTCTCTCTCTCTCTCTCTCTCTCTCTCTCTCTCTCCAGTCCTCATGCTTGCTCTTCATTTCCAGACACTATTAACATTTACTATATAGAATGTTGCTCTGTTCTTATTTGTTTTTCATATCATTAAAAAATCCTTGGGAATGATGCCTTTTTTCCCTAAGCCAAAATTTCTGGGAGCCAGGAAAACATCTAACTGCCCAGCTACTGCCTTAAATATCATAATATCCAATATTTTAATTGATTTATTATTTTAAAAAAGCCTCTTAACTACTCCTAACTTTTCTAAGGATCTAAGAGAAAAGAATGGAACAGTTGCAGTATTCATTCATTCATATGGTAAAATATCACCACTTTATAGGAAAATAACCATTAGACAAACTATTTCCTTTCCTCTTTTATTTTAAAATATAGAAACAATATAGTTTTTTGTGCTGAATAACTGGCTATGTGTGATTAATACTGACTGAAAAAAAATACAAGATCAGTGGTGGATCAAAAACTTTCTTCAAACCCTCCAAAAAAAATTGTTCTTGAATTGAAAAAGGAACAAGGTTAATTTTTTCCCTCTTATACTGTTCCCTCAACATTTCAAAAGATCAGTGAGAGTTCTCCCTCCACTTGTGCTAATTATAATTCATCCCTCCCTTAGTAAATGATGTTGAGTATAAGTCAAAAAAAAAAAAAAACCTATCTCCTACTTGTAACTCCTTAAATGATGAATAGCAGATGACAACAAATCAGGGCTTGATTAAATAAAGTATTGGGGGGAGGGGCATGCAGCTAGGTGGCTCAGTGGATTGAGAGCCAGGCCCAGAGACAGGAGGTCCTGAATTCAAATTTGACTTCAGACACTTCCTAGCTGTGTGACTCTGGACAAGTCACTCAACTCCCATTGCCTAGCAATACCACTTTTCTGCTTTAGAAACAATACAAAGTGTTGACTCCAAAACAGAAGGTAAGAGTTTTTTTTTAATAAAAAAGAAAAGAAAGTATTTGAGAAAATGTTAATAATGTACATTAAATATATGTGTGTCCAGTATACTTTTTTTTTCAGGAGAGAAAGTTGTTAAATATTTACCAGCATTACCCTCTTCATAGCACATTAAGACCTCACATTAGGACTTCATTGATGGAGACTCAGCTTAACAAAAGAACTTAAACTACCTGTTGGGAAGTTAATGAATTTCCTAGATTAACCATCTCTTTAGACATAATAGACTTTTATTTCAAGCTTTGTACTGATCAGTCCAGCTAATCAAATAGTCTAGTTCAATTAACTTAAATTACAATCAATCATTTCATTGTTCTATTCATCATTTTTATTATTATTATTGATCTTTCTAGAATGTGATGGGACGGGAAGGATTCTTAAGCAGACAAGGTTTAAATCTTAAAAGATAAATTTGCCAATTTGTTACATATAATTATAAAGGTTTTGAATTAGCAAAAATCAATACAATTTATTTTTATAAAACATAATTTTTAATTTTTTTAATTATGTATAGAAACAATTGTTGAGTTACCATTTATTTTTATTATTTAGCATAAAATGATATGTAACATCATATATAATACATGATTTGTTAGAAATGATTTGTAAAAAATTATAATAAGTATGCTTTTCAAGAGAAATATATTCTCCCATTAGCTATGTCTAAAAATCTATGTCTCATTCTTTTTGTCCTCCCTCCCAAATCAATACAATTTAAATTTTAAAAAATGACAAATGAGTAAGGGAAAATATTTGCATCCAATATTTCTGGTAAAAGTTGGCTGTCCATGAAATATAGAGAATTAACACCAAGAGCTACTCTGGAATAGATAAATGGACAAAGAATACTAATAAATTGTTTTCAAAAGAAGAAATTCAAATAATGGAAAATCATATGAAAAAGATGCTTCAGTTTACTAAGGATGCTAATTTTTAAAACTCGGGTTTTACCTCATGCCCACTGAATGGGGCCCTTTCCTGTGTCCCTTAGGGCATGCATAGATATTTTCAGCCAGCTCCCAGGCGACCATATGCAAACTTTAGGGGCTGACTTCCAGGCAGTCCATGCATGAGAGTCTTTAGCTGAGAGTCTTCTGGTTGCTGAGCTGGGAGAGCTGAGTTCTCCAGGGAAAGTTTAAAAGAGGAGACCATTTCCGACAGTCCTTCTCTTGGCTTGCCTTCTTGAGGTAATATGATGTGAATCCAGTTGGAAGTGGGAAACGACAAGTTCTTTCTCTAGTTTCAAGATCAAGTCAAACTTGCCCTCATGGCAGCTGGTGCCTGAAGCCACATCTTCACTACAGAGCTTGCGTCTGAGCTCCTGACAGCCTCAGCATCTTTTCTTTTCCCTTTTCTTGAGTAGGAGGCCTCATGAGCATCAAACTACCTGGAAATCTCTGTGATAGGGGCGGCAGCATCTCCTGGCACGGCAACAATAGCAGTATCACCAGCAGTGGCTTCCACAAGAGGAACAGTAGCTGATGACAAGGGCCACTGGAGAGAGGCCACCAGGAAGAGGACTGGCTAGTTAAATCATTTTGCCAGCCAGTTGATGGGGCAAAATGTGAAGTGGCTAATTAGTTATCAGGCTTTCAAACTGTGTCTTGATGAGACTTTAAGTACCAACTACTGTATTGTATTTTCTGAAGGTCTATTAGCCCCACTTCCCCACCCAACTAGATCGGTAGTAATAAATTGCTACTGAACATGTTTAAATTTTTCTGTCAGGGCAGCTAGGTAGCACAGTGGATAGAGAGCCAGGAGGACCTGGGTTCAAATCAAGCCTCTGATACTTCCTAGATGTGTGACCCTGGACAAGTTACTTAACTTCAATTGCCTAGCCTTTGCCACTCTTATGTCTTAGAATTGATCCTAAGACAAAAGGTGAGGGTTTTAGATAAAATTTTCTGTCATTGTTCGTTGTGCTTCTTCTAGACTTTGCACTGTTTTCTGTGTGAGAATAAATGACCAGCTCAATACCTGATTCATATCTAGCCCTGAATATTCTCTCCAACCTTCCCCCATCTCAGGGAGAAACCCTGTATAAGGAAGGTCCTTTCCTTTTAAGGTAGCTCTTGTTCATATAGAATAGTTTGGTGCTAAAAGGAAGGAAGGAAATAAGCATTTATTAAGCTTGTCCTATATTCCAGGCACTGTGATAAGCCCTTTACAAATTAGATCTTCACAACAACCCAGAGAGGTAGGTGTTAATATTTAGAGTTTTACCCAGTGGAATTGTGCATCATCTAAGGGGGGAGAGGGGTTGAGGGAGAGGGAAAGAACATGAAATATGTAACTAGGGGGAAATATTCAAAATTAAAATTAAAAAATATATAAAGTACATTTTAACAACAAAAAAAATATTTAGAGTTTTAGAGTTGAGGAAACTGAGGCAGGCAGAAGTGAAGCGACTTGCCCAGGGTCATAGCTAGTTAAGTGTCTAACCAGATTTGAACTCCAATCTTCCTGACTTCAAGCCTACTGCTCTATCCACTCTGCCCTGCCTGCCTCTCTGCACCCAAAATTACTAAAAATGTATGTGTTCTTTGACCCAGCAAAACCACTACTAGGCCTATACTCCAGAGAGATCAAAGGAAAAGAAAAAGGTCCTATGTGTACAGAACTACTTGTAGTAGTTCTTATAGTGGCAAAGAACTAAAAACTAGGAAAAATATACCGAAACTAGGGAATGGCTGAATAAATTATGATTTATGAATGTGATGCTATAAGGAGATGGTTAGACCTCATGTGAAGTGATGCAGATTAAAGAACCTGGAGAACAATTTGTAGTATATCAACATTGTAAAAAATGAAAAATTTAGATTTATGAACACTGATCAATGTAATAATTGACCATGATTCCAGAGGATTTATGATGAAGTTACCCACTTCCTGATGAAAACTTATTTTGTCTTACTATGTGCATTATGAGAGTTTTGTTTTTCTTTTCAGTGGGGAAGGGGAAAGAAAAGAAAAAAAGAAAAATGCTTTGTAATTTTTGAAATGTAATTAAATATCATAAAAGTGAAAGAGAAAAAGTTTTCAACTGAGATTTAAGCAGTGTAGAATACAAAATTATCTGGGGCAGACATATAAAGACTTAAATAACCTTGTAAAGAAGATAGGTTAATGCCTCTGTTGAATGTGAATTGCTTGGTGGTTTTAGGAGCAGAGAAAGAATTTTGATTTTTTTAAAAACACTGAAAATACATGATGAAGAATAAGTATGGTTTCAATAACACAGATTAAAATGGAGGATCATTTTGAAGCCTTAGAGTTACAGAGAATTATGGTCCCTCAGTTCATTTGCATGCAACTGTTTTAAGACTTAAGAGGATAAAACTAAGAAAAATGAGAGTTTCTATAAGTTATTAGGACACTGAAGGATGACTAAATAGGAAATGTCGATGTTACCTCATAAGTGAAGGCTAAGACGTTGAATAACAGGAGACTGATTTAAATCATTGATGGGATAGAAGGTTAAGGTTAAGGCTGAGGCTAGAGATATAAAGAAGGGGCAAGAGAAGACTGGGCAGGGAGATCAGAAAAGCAGTTTGTTGGAATTGCTTAGAGGAACCAGCAATAGAAACAGTCAGCTGACCAAGAGAAAAAATTTAAAGGGTTCAGCTACTGGTTTCATATTGGACAAATAAAGATTTAAGCTTGTTGGAAGATAGTTTGCATTCCAGTTATTGACCTTCAGCACCACTTAGTGCTAGAAGTGGTGAAACCACTTACAAGTTCCTGAAGCTCTTTGCGGCACACTCCCCTTCAATCTGGTTGGATAAAGAGATGTACAAATAGGGAAAGATACATTACGCATCTGTTCTGTAAGAATAGATACTGAGTTCTAATTGGATGATATAGAAGTGTAATGACAGAAGAGCTGGCTAGGCTAATATGTACTGTCCAGGGTCAGTTTGAAGAGCTTTTCAGTTCTCTGACTTAAAAAAGACTGCTAGCTAAATTAAAAATGTAACACTTTTCCAATTTTTTTATTGTAGGTTTTATACACCTGGAAATGTTCTATTTGTTCAAGAATAGAAAAGAAGAATGCCTGATTGGAGAATCATGCAAACCAACAGATAAACAGCAGAGAACTAACTTGGTATGATACAGATGTTCCCTATTGAACCAATTATATTAAAGGTTGAAGTCCAGAGTTGTGCTGAGAACCTATATTTGTTTTCCAGTTATGCTTCCCTTCCAAGTTTCAGTGTTTCCACCCTTCCTTCATATATATGCTGAGTGTATTGGTGGGAAAGTATAACTTGGGTTATTGTATGACTTGTAATGTGTTCAATATTACTTTGCTCACCTTAGTAAATACTTTTGGTGTTACAATTATTTCTTTTGCTTTACTGTTAAGTAAATGGTTATATTCATGATCTAAAAGTAGCATTAGTATGGGTAACTAGTTTGTGCAAATGAAAACATCACTGAAGGTTCAAAAGCTAAACAACCTTATCCCCAAGACCCTAAGAAAATTTGAGTGTAACTACATGGTGGTGTGGCTCAGTGGATTGAGAGCCAGGCCTAGAGACTGGAGGTCCTAGGTTCAAGTCCGGCCTCGGACACTTCCAGCTGTGTGATCTTGGGCAAGTCACTTGACCCCTATCGCCCACCCTTACCACTCCCTGGCTAAGGATGGTCCCTAGCCCGGACGAAAAAGGAGGAGGGTTGGGTGTGGGGCTAGCAACCCCACCCTGTAAAAACTACATCTGCTAAAGAAACTGCAACCTAAAGTAGGGGCAGCTGGGCTAGCTCAGTGGATTGAGAGCCAGGCCTAGAGATGAAAGGTCCTAGGTTCAAATCCGGGCTCAGACACTTCCCAGCTGGGTGACCCTGAGCGACCCATTGCCTACTGGTTGTGGCCCTATGCTCCTAGAATGGAGTCCCAGGATAAAAAAAAAAAAAAAAAAAAAAAAACATGGTGGTGATTGTGTGTGTGTGTCTGTGTGTGTGTGTAACCTCATGTTTCTGTTACACTTAGATGAAAGCTAAAAGTACATTTGTCCTAATGTGGAGTGATGAGCCAATGAGTATGAAAATTAGAAGCCTAATTCCCAAAGAAGAAGTCAGTATCCCTAGAGATGAACTGAGGGCAAATTTGAATGGCTTGGTAAGGATTGTGCAGTTTTCCCTATGATGAAAACAGATATATCAGTACATTGTAGAGCTGATTTAATGGTTCTATTCTAGAAAATAAATTGGAAATAATTTGGAATTTTGCTATAAGGATCACTAAACTCACCATATCCTTGTCACCCATGCACCCAGGATTGGTTATAAAGCCCAAGGAGGTCAGTAACAGAAAGAAATGTCCTCTGTATGAGAAAATATTCATAACAGCACTCTTTGAGAGAACCAATGCTTGAGTAGGGTGATTCAGTGCCCAAATGGGGTCATGAAGAGTAGGACACAACTTAAAACAACTGAACGAAACAACAACAAATCCTCACTTGTCCTGTTTGTTTATGACTCAGTGCAGATATATGCAAGACATCTGGTAGAAGCAGAGTCAAGGTGACCTCAAACTAAGTGAACCTAACTGGTCCACATGGGGATTATATGCACATGTATATTATGTGTATTGTGATAATGAGATTAAATCTACCTTGCCCGAATCTAATCACCAAAACGATAAACAACACCACTTAACTCACAATTTGGGAGGTCTGTGACCCACGTGTGCTAAAGTGAGTGACAAATCAGAATTTGCTGGCTGCCTCCTGGGCAGTCCTAAGAAAAGCGTCTGTTGTGATTGGGCACGTAAACTAAGAGGAAGGCACAGGAAGTGACGCAAAAGAAGCCCCTTTAAAAGAGAGTTCAGTGAGCTCAACTTCTCTTCTTGTTTGTGGCTTGGACTTGGAGGAGTTCTCAAGCTGGGACCCTAAGATCTTGATGAGACTGTTCTTAAAACTTTCCTTTGGAATTCCATGTGGTAAGTATAAAGACTGAATCTTCCTGAACTTCTCTTAAGGAACTTCCCTTTCAATAGAGACTCTGTGACTGAAGCTTTTGCTTCATTCGTCTCAGGGCCTCCAACCCTCTGACTTTCTGGCCTTGGGCTTAAGGCCAAACCTCCCTTGGCTGAGGGTTAATTAGATCTGCCTGGGTCAAACTAGGGGATCAGAACAAATTATCTAGTGTGTTAGATTACTTATCTTATCTTGTCCTATCTCTCATTTCCTTATTTCCTCTTCCTCTCCACATTTGTAAATAAACTTCCATAAAAGTCATTTTGACTTGAGGTCATTCTTTAATTAGGGATTGATAATTATTCAATTCCCTGGTGATCAAACCTTTTAATATTCACCCAATCAAAACCCGTTTTTACCCCTTACAGTATGTTTATATATGTAGATCTTCATGTATGCACACATGTGTAGAGTTAAAAATAAAGCAGGATTTGATCATGGAAATGAAATCAGTGTTCTAATTTTTTGGTAATATTTTTCTGATTTAACAAATATTCACTTTTTTTATTTGAAGGAATTGAAAAGGGAAGGAATAAAATACCTTAGGGGTAAGTTACAAAGGGATCTGAGCTTCAGAAAGAAACGACAAAATCAGCTTCACCCCCAAGAAACAACAGAATCCTCCCGGGATCTCATCAAGGAAAAGTTACATACATTCTAGAGGCACAATTGCTCAAGATATTGCTGAAAAATTGCTTTCAATACTCCAATCACCTGAACAGAAACTATGCTTCTTCATTATCCACAGATAAAATTCACACTCTTTATTAGTCTGATATTCAAGGCCTTTCTCAATCTGTCCAATTTATCTTATCAGCATTACATCTTACCACTTCCTTCTCCAAATGCCCTTTGCTAGACTATTCTACTAATTGCCTGCAAAAGTGCCTTTCTTCACAAAAAATTTTTTGTACAACTTTATACCATGATTGTACATGTATGTACTTTCATAAAATCATGAATGTAGAATTAGAACAAAACTCAATGACCATTGTGTCCAACCTCTCATTTTATAGGTGAGAAATATGCAGCTCAGGGAAATTAAGGAACTTGTCCAATGTCACACAGTTAGAAAATATTTTGTGGAATTTGGACCCAGTTCCTAACTCTAAGTTCAATGCTTTTCCTGTTGTTTCATGCTGCTTCTCCTACATTGTCTCCTTTTATACAACTAACTTATCCTTCAAGGCTCAAAGTCTTCCTCCTCCAGGAAAATCTTTTCCAGACTTCCTGCCTTATAACTATCTCTTCTATTGTGAAATGAAAACACTAATGGTCTGTCCCAGTGGTCTCCAATTTAAATAATAAATTTATTTTAAGTTTATAGCACTTGCTTATTTGCATTAGTGCTATATCAAAATCTCTGTCTTCATAATCACTGATTGATTCAATTTCATATTCCTTTGAATAAAGGGTCATAGATCTCAATAATTATCAAAATCCCACAAAGAATTCTTAAGCCTCATTCTATATAGAACACTAGGATGACTTTGTGGATTGGGGGTGGGGAGAATATGCTGCCAACAGGAGCCAGGGATCAGGGGTTTTGGTCTACCTTTAGAACTTGATCATGAACCATTTGGTCACACACATCTTTGTGTGGGTGTTTTGCGTCCCTTTTTAATCTTTTTATGTACTTTTGCTTTTTTCTCCTTAACAGATTATAAACTTCAGGTGTGCTAAAACTAGCTCAGACCCTCCAAGACAGTTGTTAATTTTTTGATATGAGCATTTACATCTCAGAAATTGGCAAAAAAAAAATTGGAAACTGAGGTGATGTCCCTCAATTGGGGAATGGCTGAAAAAATTGTGGTATATGATAGTGCCATAAGAAATGATGAAACAGTTGATTTCTATAAGAACTGAAAGGACCTACATGAACTAATGTGGAATGAAATAAGTAGAACCGGGAGAATATTACATTACATAATAACTAAAACATTGTGGGACAATCAAATGTAATAGACTTTGCTACTAACAACAATACAATGATCCAGGACAATTCTGAAGGACTTATGAAAAGAATGCTGTCCACCCCCAGAGAAAGACCTATTGGAGTAGAAATGCAGAAGAAAACATGATTTACCATTTGTTTATTTGGGTATATGATTTGGGGTTTTGGTTTTAAATGATTACTCTGTTATAAAAATGAACAACACGGGAATACATTTTGAGTGATAATACATGCAAAACCCAGTGGAATTGCTTGTCAACTACAGGAGAGGGAAGGGAAGAGGGGAGGGAGACGAATGAATCACGTAACCTTGGGAAACTTATGTGTAGATTTGTTACTGGAATAAAATAGTGAAAAAAATTAATTGCTCAATACTACAAATAAGGGTTTGACATGGTTTTGTTGATTGTCTAGACTTAAGAAAGGGATGAAAAATGTTAATGCAAACTAAACTTAAAAGTATTTCATGGGTTCACTTTTTTCAGATAGCTGGTTGGCATTTACCAATATACCACTAAAGGGAAAAGACCCTGTGCCTTTTTGTATTCACCAACATAGTACTTTGCATGTGGTAGGTGCTCAGTAAATATTTGTTGATTGACTGATTTCAATTATTTCCTCTAATTCCCACTTTTTTGTTCACAACCATTCACAATTTCTGATATCTGTCTCTAAGAAAAGTATATATACCTCATGGGACTATTATAGTGGACACTGGGGAGGACTCATGAAGACCCTTTTAAATTAAACTAGCCATGCATTGAAAGTATTTTGAAAACTTCTTTAATGATTACTCTTCAGGCCTCTGTGGCTGAGAAGTCTATTTACCACCCCAGTTTTAGTGAGATCCTGTTGTTAGGATTTTCCTTGTTTCCTTCATAAACCCTCATTTTCAGAGGTTAATTACCTGGTTGTAAAAGTGCACTCCAGAATGAAACTTGACCTACAAGGTCTCCATCTTTGGGCGAATATTTTTACCAGTTAGAAAAAAAAAAGAATAAGAGAGAAAGCCATCTGTTCAACCAATTTAAATATACAAATAGAGGAAAGAAAAACTCAAGACAGGATTTTGAGCACCCTTTGGTATTTGTGAAATGTATTATGGCTTTGATACTATGATGGGGGGGGTGAATAATGCAGGGGTGCTCTCTGCAATAAATCAGACCTAGTAAATAAAGCAGGCTTGGAAGGAGGGATCCCATCAGCACAAATATTTTTTGATCATCCAGAGTGTAGCTTATTTGTGGACCATGGAAAAGGAGTATTTTCCCTTTTGAATGGACTGATTCTAAGAAAGATAAAACACAGAGGGTTTAAGAGAACATCAAAAGGATGTAAAGAATGTGTTTCTCATTAATATCGCATAACCTTTCCTACAAAACTTTTCACTTCTCCTCCCCAGCTCCCAATAGAACCAAACCAAGGATGTTGACAGCTGAATGTTAGTAAGGTGTTAGACCAATGGGGTCCCCTTTTGAGAAACTGGGGTCTTAATTCAATATCATTTTCATAGTTTTCTTTATATACCAAATATATGAAGACAGGCTTTACTCTACAGAGGTTAATCATACCAACAGAGGGAGGAGGTGGTACTAGCCAGTGATGGAATGAAGCCCATAATATGCTGAGCCCTGGATTATGGACTCCCTCCTAGGCACATATGTAACTCCCATTAGCATTAGCATGAATAAAATTTTACTTACTTTACACATTCATAACAGAATGGATCATAGTGTTTGGGAAATGATATATCCTCATAAAAAAACATATTGATTCTGGGCCAGATGTGTTTGTGCATATTTGTGTTTTTCAGAGTGATACCTGCCCTTATAGAATAGAATAAATCACAGATTGTTTCCTGAACAGTCTTTGAAGCATTGACTTCCTTTCTTAGTCTGAATACTCATCATAGTCTAAACTTAATGTTTTTAGGACACAAACGGATTGCTTTCTTGTTTTTAAAAAAGCCAAGGAATGTTCAGATAGGAAGACCTAGGTTCAAATTGTGTTTTTGACACTTACTAGATGAGTGACCACAGGGAGACCACTTAATCTTTCTGTATCTTGACCAATTTCTGAGGACTCATCTCCTAAGTTATTGATGGGGTGTCCAGTTAATAGACAAAGTTATGTTATAGGGAGTTCCTCAAGTTGGTGAAATCACAAATCTCTCATGTATGTGTGGATATAAAGTATTATATTTCCCAGAATCTTAAGATGGAAAGAATCTCAGAAGTCATACAGGAAGACCCTCAATAACATTCACAATAAATAGACATTCAGCTTCTGGTGATTTTGTTGTTGTTGTTGTTCAATTGTGCCTCATTCTTTGGGACCCCATTTGCGATTTTCTTGGTAAAGACATTATAATGTTTTATTGTCCTTCTCCAGCTCATTTTACAGATAAGGAAACTATTGCAAATTGTATAAACACAGGTCACACAGCAACTAAGGCCAAATTTGAAGTCGGCTCCTTCTGACTCCAGACCTGGCAGTTCATATACTGTATCATGTAGCCATCCCATGATTGTACAATTCAAGTAATGGATACAAAACATGTGAAATCAACTCTGAATAACTCTAAATAAATGTATCTATATGATATTCTAATCTTCTTATATTTCTGAAAGGATATTTTTCTGATTATAGGTATGATTCCATTGATGTTCCCACTTCTTAAAACTTATAATCCTATATGGTTTAATTTCTATTTCATTTAGAATTTTTTAATGAAAATATCACTTCAGTTCACTTTTTAATTGCTACAGAGAGAAGGAAGGAAGGAAGGAAGGAAGCAAGGAATAAAGGAAGGAAGGAAGGAAGGAATGAAGGAATAGAGGAAGGAAGGAAGGAAGGAAGGAAGGAAGGAAGGAAGGAAGGAAGGAAGGAAGGAAGGAAGGAAGGAAGGAAGGAAGGAAGGAAGGAAGGAAGGACAATTCATATACTTCCCACTTTGGTTCAAGAATTCATTACTTCCAAGTTTCGTGCTTTATAGCTAGAACCTGGTCTTGAGAACTGGGCAAGATGGTCAGTCTCCTAGGAGACATCACAAAGTGGGAAGGAAACCAGGAAGAGAGAATGACAAGGAACACTCTACAATGTGACACTTTAAATACCAGAAAATTCTGTTCTCTATTGTATGTAGACAATGAATTTGTGATGATAGATATACTCAGATGAGTGGAATTTTCAAACTTTGTCTAAGGTGAACAGATGCCTTGTCTCAGACCTGTCTCTTGGAAAACCAAAAATGAATTGTCATAAATACTGAGTCCAATTCTATCCTATACTGCTAAAACATCCTGCCTTCTGAGAAGGTGGAGTTTCAATAAGGGATGCAGCTATGCTACCAAAATGTCAAAAGAAAATAGAGATTTGTAAAAGGAGACTTAATGGAGAAGTCCTATCTTAAAAAAATATATTGCTTTGTACTGGGGAACATATATTGCTAAAGTAAGAGAAAAGAAGATGGTCCGTTAGCCTTTTTCTGTCTTTTCTTCTGAACTCATGAGTTGGTCTTTCCCAAAGTCATATTCCTGGATCCATATAGCAATGGGTGAAGAAAAAGTAACACATGCCACAGCATAAAGCTGAGGTGTACATCACGGCAAAAACAAGGCTAACACAATTGTGTTCATCAACTTTGATTATATTATTTGTTATGAGTTAAAACTCTATTCAGAGAAGGGGACATAAGAGGAAAAGATAGAAATAAAGGGAGGATGTAAAGAAAAAAAGGGAAGGAGGAAAGGAGAATGGAAGAAGGAAGAGAAGGAAAGAAACGAGCATAAGAGAGAAGCAAGATTTTTTATATATATATATAAAACCCTTACCTTCCATCTTGGAGTCAATACTGTGTATTGGCTCCAAGGCAGAAGAGTGGTAAGGGTAGGCAATGGGGTCAAGTGACTTGCCCAGGGTCACACAGCTGGGAAGTGGCTGAGGCCAGATTTGAACCTAGGACCTCCCGCCTCTAGGCCTGGCTCTCAATCCACTGAGCTACCCAGCTGCCCCCTGCAAGATTTTTTTTAATTAGAAGAGGATGTGAACAAAGAAGGAAATGGAAATGTTTTACCATCTTGTTCAATTTAATATATACTTTAAAACAATGTAATGGAAGTTCAGTTTCATTTAAACCTTCCTTTTTGTTCCTTTTGTATTGAAATATCTGTTTGTTGATGGTTATATTCATAATGAAGGAAATATTTTAAAAAGAAAATAAGATTAGAACATTCTATGGCCATTGGTCCTCTCCCTCACTTTTGTCCCAATCACCTGTATTTTAGAATCGACCCATCTAAGCACTTCAAACATGAGTAAGTACAGTGCCACTCAGCAGAGGCTATACTGTAAGTCTGATCTCCTAGACTTAAGGTTCATAATTTGGAGAAGGAACTAAAAATGATGGCACTGACGCCATTGAATATACTGTCATGTACCAGACATTCTTAACCTTTTTTAGGTCATGAACCTTAGTGAAACCTATGGACCCCTTCTTGGAATCATGGTTTTAAATGCATAGGACAAAATACATAGGATTACAAAGGAAACCAATTATATTGATATGCTTGTCAAAATATTTTTTTTAATTAAAAAAAAACAAGTTCATGGACACCAGGCCAGGAGAGACAAAAACCAAACCTGAGCCAAATACCCAAAACACATCATTGGTTGAATGTTGCTGTCATAAATCATCCTGTCGAAATGAATGTGGAAGTGAAGACCAATGAACTATAAAATAAATTTTCCAGGCACCTGCGTGGAGGTCACAGAATGTAGACTTGAGATTCAGATGTATAGCTTCAGGCTTGCCCTTCTATGTAAAAATGTCGCATCTACATTCTTTTCATATGAAAGTAAAATTTAAGTTTTAGATAGGTGCTCCGGACAAACAAAAGGCCCTTGTTGCCACTTTGACAGGTTGGAGGAAACTCCCGCATTGCTAATTGTTCTCTGGCCTTAACCTTAGACAATGATTTAGCGACTGAATGGATTGAATTTCATCCTTTCCATTTGAACTACCCTTATAGTCACTCACTGAAGGGTTTATGGTCATCGAGTGACCAAAGTGCCTGGGCATGTGTGCTTAGGTCAGCATGGAGGGCTGTACATGTGGGCAGGGTTTGGGGCATCTTAAAGTGAAACAGCTGCACAAGAAGTGGTCAAGGCAACATGATAGCTGCTATTAAATCGCACTTTGGGGGCTTCTTGAAGGCTTTGATGATTTCTTTCCTCCTTTAAAAAGCTTATCAATTTTTTTTTTCTGAACTCAAGTCAACCTCACCAAATCAGCCTAATCTCTTCTGTCATTTGTGCCAGGTTTGTGTGTCTGTGTCTGTGATTGTCTTATTGGTGGAAGGTGTGGTGGGGTTTGCATTGATTGGAGGGAGCTTTGCACACACCATAAGGAAATGTGCTATTACTAAACCTGTAGCATGTAGGGCAGACAGCTTAGTGACCAAGACATCCCACTAAGACATTTAGAAGAAAAGGCTTCATCACAAGTTGAGATACAATTAGCCATTTTTCTACCTGTTTCTCAACCTTGGCATCTTCATCTCTTCCCTCTACCCTTTTTAGACTACATCTCTTATCTCACCCACAATAGAAGTACCACAGCCATTTATAAGTTTGAAATTAGCCTAGAAGCTTGAATCTGCTCCATTTTCAATTTGAGCTGGTGTACCTCTCCTAAGGCAGCTTGGTGGCCTCCTCACATATGGGCACTTACCATATTGGTGCCAAATTTAATGTAGGCACCCCACTGGCTTCAGTTAAGAACTCACCTGTCAGACCTGGCTGACAGGGGTCTGACCCAAGACTAATGAGACAGAGATAATGAGTAATGAAGCAAGGCTTTATTGAAGAAAAAGAGGGGTCAGAGGGGGATGGGAGGCCATTGGCAGTGGAGGTGGCGGGGGAAGGTTGAGCAAGGAGGGAGCCCTCAGTCTGTAGAAGGCTAGGGGTCTCCACCTGAGTGGAGAAGGGGGCAATCTTTTATAGGGTGGTGGTCAGAAATGAGGTAATCTGATTGTCTCTATTGGGCAAAGTTGGGGTACTTGTGTCCAGATGATTGGATAATCCTAAGGGAATCGGCTTTAGGGTGGGGGCTTTTAGTTCCCAGGCTTGTGTGGTCCTTAGTATAGTACAGACTGTATAAGTCCAGAACATCAATCCATCATGGATTTGTCCAGTTACAGCAAGGGAAGTAACCATGCCCTATGAAGTGGAACTATTTGCTTTGTTCTGGAGTTCCAGTTGGTGCAAAGGAAAGGGGAGCTATTGGCCTCAATAGGGATTGGGGAAGAAGAAAGGGGTTTTGGTCCCAGGGTCTATCATCACCTACTTCAGCTAAGAACTCCTAGACTCAATCCATAAGCTTAGCCTCCTCCAATGGCAAGAATTCTAGACCTGCACCATCACTTCTTGTTCTATCACAAGCTACAGATAAAAAAGACATTCCTCATGAAGTTATGTTAGCCCGGATATTGTCTCCCAAACCAGACCTTCCCAACTTCAGAATGATATTTTTGAGGGAAAGAAAAGTCTTCATTTAAGCAACATCAATGGTCTTCAAGTACAAGGCTTATTGATTCTTTCAGTCAACCTCTGTCCACAATAGTGTAGTCACTTTCTCCATTGGGGCACACCCCTTCATCATGTGTGATTCTTGTGTATGCCCTGTCATAAAACCTCCATAGAAGATTTAGCTAAAAAAATAAAATAACTTGGTTTGTGAGTGTGTTTAAGGAGGGAGTAAGGGATGGGTCTAGAACTGTAATTTCATTGGGATAGTCAACTCTCAATGAAGAAAATCATTCTCTCTTTTTTTTTAAATATAAACCCTTGCCTTCCGTCTTGGAATCAATACTGTATATTGATTCCAAGGCAGAAGAGTGGTAAGGGCTAGGCAATGGGGGTTAAGTGACTTGCCCAGGGTCACACAGCTGGGAAGTGTCTGAGATCAGATTTGAACTTAGGACATTCTGTCTCTAGGCCTGGCTCTCAATCCACTGAGCTCCCCAGCTGCCCTCTAAAATCCCTCTCTCAATGTAGACTGGCTGCAGTCTCCAATAATCTTTTTTGTGTGTCTGACATATCAAGTGAAATTAGAAGCTTCTAGCTCTAACTTTCTTTCCAAACCCTCTCATTCCTATTATAATTACATTCATATCATTTGATGGCAAGGTAAAGGAGATATGGGTTTTCGTTGGTACAGGTCATTTCTGAGTGAGGAGATTCCTAGATGAAGCAGATTGGTGCCTTTCTGCACATCATAGATAGCTGCTTGGTGACCTGAGAGGTTAAGTGACTCGCTTTGAATGAAATAACTTCATAGTCAGCACATTATGGCCAGGTGAGTAAAGAAGAGCTCTCTTTATTGGAAATTGAGATAGATGAGGAGAAAGTTTGGAAAACCTGGATTCAAGTCCTGCCTCCAATACAAACTGACAGCGTGACTCTGGGGAAATTATTTAACTTCCCAGTGTCAAAAGGAACTGTCTAAACTATGGCTTGTAGAGAGTATCAGTGTAGGGAATCTCCTCATCCAAGAATTTCCTCTCTCGATAAAATCACAGGTCTAGTCCATACTCCCATCCCTTTGGAGAAGAGAGTTTATTTTAACTTCAAAAAAACCCTCCTAGAGTTAAGACCTTTCTCTGCCACTTACTGTGTGCACATCACTAGGCAAGTCATTTATATTCTCAATCTCTTAGAGACCTCACCACTTTGAGCCTGAAAATAATGCTGTTTGCTTATTTTGATATAGTCTTTTAGTCTTTACAATTGCAAATCATTTTCTCAGTTCCGCACAAAGTATTTCCAAAATCTTAATGCAGTTTTAAGCTTTAAAAGATGAATTTCAATTGATCAAAGTGGATTTTATTAGAGTACAGATCTGATTAGATTGTGATGGGTCCTCCAGTTGACCATGAGAACAAGGACAGGTTGCTTGTTTTCTCTCTTTGTATTCCCACATGGTGCCTGGCACATAGTAGGTGTTTGGTAAATGTTTATTGTCTGATCAGTGTTTGACAATGTACATATTGTCTGAGAATCCGCCACGTTAAATTCAGAGAGCTTTGCCTCATCATGAGGTGTTGGATTATTTTTTTTTTGCCATAACAACTCTCAAAAGCCATTCAAATACTAAGTTAGACAGAGATTACAACATACATACATCAGTGCAGGGGCTCTGCCCATGAAATTACAAATCTTTGAAGTCTTAAGGTATTTTATGTGTAGAAAAATTGCCTAGTTTATACTGGTGGAAAGAATCAGATCAAAATTTTTTTTCTCTTAACATTTTAAATAATTTTGCTCACTTGATGAAGAGAACAGAAACAACTAGAAATAAGGCCCTTATGCTGAAATATGGCGTGCATGACTTTTGCAGCCATTGCAGTACAGTACCATCTTTAAACTGTCCACTTTTGCTCTTTGCACAAGATTGCTTGGCATGGCCAAGTCTGTTTAATCCAAAGTTCTAGTCAGTTAACCTGTTCTAAAGGTAAAATGGGTTTGATGTTTTAATACAGAAAATGAGTAAACTATCGGTGAAATTCAAAAGTTCCTTCTTATAATAAAATAGATGCTCTTTATACAGTACTTTTGCAAAGTCACTTTGCCTTCATTAGCTCATTTAGTCCTCAATACAGCCCTGGGGAATTTGTTGTTGTTGTTGTTGTTGTTGTTATCAACATTTTTACAGATGAGGAAGGGGAAAAATTAAGTAATTTGCACACTAGCCAGACTAGAAACTGTCAGAAGGCAGATAGGAAACTTGGTTTTCCTGACCCCTTATCCAGTACTCTACCATACAGCACCCTCAAATTAGCCTCAGATAAATCCACCTCGATAATTTCTACAAAAATGACCAAGCTTATTGGTGTAAGGAAGCAATATGATACTAAAATTCAGGAGGTAGCAAGGAGGCTCTGTAGATTGAAAGCCAGGCTCAGAGACAGGAGGTCCTGAGTTCAAATCTGGCCTCAGATACTTCCTAGCTGTGTGACCCTGGGCAAGTCACTTAACCCCATTGCCTAGCCCTTGCCGCTATTCTGCCTTGGAGCCAATACACAGTATTGATTCCAAGACAGAAGGTAAGGGTTTAAAAAAAATTCAGTCAGCCATAAAACCTGTCCTGTTATGGCAAACTATCTTTTGATCCTACTAATGATCCTATTGAGGTTATATAATATGACTACAGAGTCAAAGACAACTAAACTACCACCAGTTCTTTTTAATGTTTTCCCATTGCCAATTACTATGGGCCACTTTCAGTACATTTCAAAGTTTCTTTTTACAATTGTTAAAAAATCAATGACTCAGGGGGCAGCTGGGTAGCTCAGTGGATTGAGAGCCAGGCCTAGAGACGGGAGGTCCTAGGTTCAAATCCGGCCTCAGACACTTCCCAGCTGTGTGACCCTGGGCAAGTCACTTGACCCCCATTGCCTACCCTTACCACTCTTCCACCTATAAGTCAATACACAGAAGTTAAGGGTTTTAAAAAAAAATCAATGACTCAGAAAGGTTCATGCCATGACTAAGTTTCCTAATGATGGAATTTTCCCCAAAAAAAACTTTTAAGAAAATCATTTCATTTTAAAAACAATTTGTCATGGTACAAGGGAGAAAGCACTGCATTTGTATTCAGAAGTCACATGTATTTTCTTCAGCAAGTCACTTCATCTCTAGGTCTCCGTTTCTTCATTTCTAAAATAAGGAGATTCATGAGTTGACCCCTAAGGTTTCCTCTCATTCCAAATACATGACAAAACGGCACAGCCAACTCCATCTCAATGCATAGTAAGTCAAGTGCTTAGAAAGAATCCATTGAATGGATGGGTACCCTAAAAAAGTCATTCCATCTTCCCCCTTTACCACACTCTCAGATAAAAGAATAATTTTTTTTAACATCTCAAGTCTACTAACTATTGTGGAGGAGAGAATCCCAAAGAAGTGACTTTTTATTCAGTCATAAATTTTGATCATTTGCATAATGTAACTACAAGAGCATATTCTTATAAAGTCAAAAAAGTTTGCATACTTTTTGAAATAAAAATTACAATATTGCTCAACATTTTTGAAACTTGTAATTTTTTTAAAGCCATCCGTTTGTTGTTTGCCTTTCCACTTGCCTTGTTGTAGTTGCTGTGTACATCACTTTCCTGCTTCTGACTTGATTTGTATCAGTTCACATGTCTTTCCTTAGATATCTATGTTCTTTGTATTCATTGTTTCTTATGCCATAGTAGTAACATGTTGTCCTATTTATTCCAAAATTGATGGGTATCTATTTTGTTTCCAAACTTCCAAAAAAAAGCATCCTATGAATATTGTGGTGTATATGGGAACTTTCTGTCTTTGACTTCATAGGAGTATATACCTAGAAACAGAACATCTGAGTCCAGGGATATGGCTATTTTATAGTCACTTTCTTAGTATAATTTCAGATTTCTTTCCAGAATGATTGGACCAGTTCGCAGCTCCATTCCCAGAGTCTTATTGTGCCTGTCTTCCTGAAGCCCCTCCAAGACTCAAGTTGCCCATTTGCTAGATTCAAGATGGAGTTTACCTCCTTCTAGAATTTCCCAGGACTAGTCAATGGTACAGTACACACACACAACACACACACACACACACACACACATATCCTTGTGGGTATTACTAAGAGAAAAAATTGGAAATGAGAACATGTAAATACATAGTATATTTCCCTGCTGAGGGAAGCTCCGTGATTGCCTCTAATAATAGACTTTGGAGATGAGAGTACTCAATCATCCCATCTTCTTGATTACCAGGCATGGTGCCTAATCATTGCCAAGATGCTGTAAATTGGACTCATATAACCTAAAAATAAACTTATTATATAGAGAGACTAAATTTACATTAATATTAGTGCAAACAATGACAGAAATAAGTCATCGTTCAGTATCTAAATATATAGTATGCTATAGAGGCAGATAGGTATTCCTGGACCTACCGAGTGCTGGACCTTGAATCAGGAAGACTTGAAACCAAGTCTGGCCTTAAACACTTGCTAGTTGTGTGACCCTGGCAAATCAACTGTAAAATGGGAATTCTTTTTTTTTAAACCCTTAACTTCCGTCTTGGAATCAATACAGTGTATTGGCTCCAAGCCAGAAGAGTGGTGAGGGCTAGGCAATGGGGGTCAAGTGACTTGCCCAGGGAAGTGTCTGAGACCAGATTTGAACCTAGGACCTCCTGTCTCTAGGCCTGGTTCTCAACCCACTGAGCTACCCAGCTGCCCCCTAAAATGGGAATTCTAATAGAACCTGCCTCCCAGAGTTGATGTAAAGAAAGATCAAATGAGGTAAATATCTAAAAATTGCTTAGCACAGTGCCTGAAACATTATGGGTCCCTAATAAATGCATATTCCCTTTGTTCCTTTCTTCAACTCAGTACATACTTGAATTCTAGTCCTGGTTCTACTACTTGTGTGCTTTTGAACAAGTTACTTAGCATCTACAGTTCCATTTCAGCATCGGTAAATTGAAAGAGTTGGACTAGAAAGCCTCCAAAGTCTCTCCCTATTCTATAATTCTACACTCTAGATAAACTCATATAGGATCAAGAAAAGGACATACACAGGAACAGGGCTAGGGAAGATAGAAGCCAAAAATCAAGCAGCAAAAAGAAGAAAAAGATAGGAGCAAAAGACTGAAAGAATGAAGAGAAAGAGAAGAGGAAAAGGCAAATAATTCTTTTCTCTTTCTGGTTTTGTAAGTTTATTGTTCTAATTATATTGTTGTTGTTCAACCACTTTCAGGTGGGTCCTACTCTTCATGACCCCATTTGAAGTTTTCTTGACAAAGATACTGGAGTGGTTTATCATTTTCATCTCCAGCTATTTTGAAAATGAGGAAACTAAGACAAGCAGGGCTGAGTGACTTGCCCAGGGGCACACAGCTAGTAGATATCTGAGGCCAGATTTCAATTTGGGAAGATGAGTCTTCCTGAATCCAGATCCAATAAACTATCTACCCACTGTGTGCCACTTAGCTGCCCATAATTGCCTTATTATATTACAAATGCTTTCTCCTCATACTTCCCATAGTGCTTTGCTTTCTGCCTAATGTATTCTGTTTTTTGTATCATATTCCCTTGTTACACTATAAACTCCAAGCCTGTGTCTTATCTATCCATGGCTTTGCACACAGTAGGTAATTAATGTCAAATGGATGATGGTTCGTTGTTTCACTTGCCTATCAAATCTGGCTGGACCTACACCCTGGAGATCCTTATTGTTGTTCTTATTTCGGAGATACCGTCGGAGGAATTGTCCCAAGTGTGTGCCCAGGACAGAACCCAATACATCTATTTAATTAGGGTAGGAATGGGGGTGCTAGTGATGGCTATATCCTAAGGCCTTCAACCACACCTCCCAAATAAAAATATGAGGCCAGCGGCATGTTTAAATTATAGACCTTAGGAAAAAACACTCTGAAAGAGACCTCTTATCCTTTATTACTTGCAAAATAAAGAGATATTCAACCCTCCGAAATGCATGGGCTACTGAGGCAATATTTGGCTGAGGTGGATATGGTAGGTAAAACTGTAACTATGGAGTTTTTGAGGGCTTGGATAACATTTTGTAAAGCTAATGGGTTTATTTAGGAAGTACTTAAGCTTAGTGCCATTGGTAATAACGCAGCTAAAATGTTTAGATTTGTTAAAATCTTTCCTCCTGAAAAGAGAAAAACACAGATTCATTTCAAATACTTGTTAAGCCAAACAGAAAGGGCTGCACCATCTGTCCCCCAGACTATTCAGGAAAGGAGATGAGGAGAGAGAGACTTCATATGTTTTTTCATCTATGCCATTACCTTGAATATAATTGTGCATGGAATTATGGAGAACAGGGCCCTACATATTAATTGTCTGCAAAAAAAATCAGTTTGCAAAAAGTTTTGTAAGGCAAAATCCTAAAATCCTCACTGACTTAAGGGAAAAAAAAAAACAACAGAAACAATAAATTGCCAGGTAAAAATTTCCAGAGTGTTTTCAGTTACTATTTGTAGCTGCTATATCTGGAAAAGGATAGAACTTCCTAGCCTGAAATTGAATGCCTTCTGGCTAAAATCACAGACCCAATCTGGGACTACAACCATCAAGGCAGGACTTTTCATAAATATAAATCGAATTCAAATCAATTGAACAGAATTTAACACTTGAATGCCCAGCCATCCAGTCTTGCCTTTTCCCTCTAGAGTTTCCTGAAGAAGCAACTTTCAAAACCAATAGGTTGTAATGCTCCTTTGTTATTTTATGCGCTGTCATGTGTATCTCGATAAATGGGCTTAAGTTGGACTTCTTTGCTCTGTTTCTATTTCTACTAATGCTCCCTTCAATCTAGAGTTGGTTTCTGCCTTTAAAAAAAAAAAAAAAGATAACCTGGGACACAAAGTCTTAGGAGATAAAGTTCTATCATACTTGATTCTCTTATTGTACCAGTAGAGACCTCTCCCTCTCCACTGGGGCAGAGCAGGAGAGTCAAGCAATTCCCCAAGGTTTCCCCCATGACAGTAAAGCACTCCTTGCTCACCAACACTTTCCATTAGCGTCCTTACCTTCCTTCAAGGCTTAGATCCTCCAAGAAGCCTTTTCTGAATCCTTGCTCTTCAAATAGGAGTGTGCAAAGTTACCTGTGTAAATGTTGTGTCACCTCAGTGGACTATAAATCAGTTGAGATCAGAGACTGTTTTTGTCCTATATTTGTACCTCCTAGCCCCATGCCTTGTACATAGTAGGTTTTTAATAAATATTCGTTGGCCTGAAAAAATATGAATAAATGTTTGTTGGATTAGATAATAACTAATAATAATAGCTAACATTTATGTCACACCTACTATGTGCCAAGCACTGTGCTAAGTGCTTTCCAAATATTATCTCATTTATTCTCACAACTACACTGGGAAGTAGGTGCTATTTTTATCTAATTTTGTAGACAAGGAAAATAAGATAAAGAAAGCTTAAGCAATTTGCCCAAGGTCACACAGCTAGTAAGAGTCTGGGGCCAAATTTGAATCAGGTCTTACTGGATAACCTCATTGTCTTGGATGAGTTGCTAAAAACTGAATGACTTTTCAATCTTGGGCATTCTGCTTAAAAGAGTAGTTCTCAAACTTTCTGGTCTCAAGACCCCTCCATCCTTAAAAATTGCTGAGATCCCCAAAGAGTCTTTGTTTTATATAGGTTATAGCTATAGATATTTACTCTATTAAAAGTTAAATTAAGAAACAGCAAATAATAAAAACTTGTTTAAATAAATAAATATTTTTAAAGAAGTCAAAACATCTTAGCATCATTATTTTTTAAAGTTTTGATCTTGTGGACTCCTGGGATGGATCTCAAGGATTCTAAGAACTACTGGTTTAACGTGTCACTTTTCCTTTAAAATAGGCATTAACAACCTATGACATCATATAGAAAGCCACATAGAGATAAATATAGATATAATATATAGATATATATTATAACAAGGATCAAATGAAATATTTGTAAAGTACTTAGCACAGTGCCTTGTATATAGTTGGTGCTTAATAAATGCTTGTTCCCTTATCCTCCATCCCAGTGATGGGCAAACTACAATACACGGGCCAAATGGGGGGGCCTGAAATGTTCTAGGGGGGGACATTATTCCTAATCTGACGAATACAATGAGTAGGATACAATACAATGAAACTTCAAATGAGTTGCCTTAGAAACAGACTGACAGATGAGCATTTCCTTTCCTTTGGCCCCCTCTTTAAAAAGTTTGCCCATCACTGCTCCATCCCCATCATTTATTCTTTCCTAGGAACTGTCTTTGGGCTATGTATTCTCCAAATATCCAATTAAAAAGTAAAAATAAAAATTTAAAAAGTAAAAAAAAGTAAAAAATTTAGTCAGACATCCAGATATTTCCAAATATTCTGACATTTGACATCCTGGAGACAAAACACTAAGACTGCTGCCTGAATTTAACAGACTATTTGATAGACTATATCTATATCTATATTTATAGTCATCTATCTCAACATCTACACACATTTACATATATGTGTTATGTATATATGTGTGTGTCTATATATGTGTATGTCTTTAGGTAGTTTAGGTACGCACACATGCAGGCACACAGGCACTCAAGCATAGTTTATCCAGTGATTCCCAAAGTGGGCGCCACCACCCCCTGGTGGGTGCTGCAGTGATACAGGGATGCAGTGATGGCCACAGGTCCATTTATCTTTCCTATTAATTCCTATTAAAATTTTTTAAAAATTTAATTTCCAGGGGGCTAAGTAATATCTTTTCTGGAAAGAGGGCGGTAGGCCAAAAAAGTTTGGGAATCACTGATTTATACAATATATATTCCAAGTTTCCAACCAAAAAGTATTTTTTTTTAAACTTAGCGAAACATCAGATCTTCCAAATATTCCAACATTTGACATCCTGGAAACAAAACACTAAGATATTGATTGAATTTTTCCCTTTTAAACTCAGTTACTTCACAAGGAGAAATTATAAGATATAAAGAATTGATGCACCATGAAGTAAGTACAAACAAGAAAACTATGGGCAACATGACTACAATCATGAAAAAGGAAAGAACAGCCACCAAAAATCAAAGCTGCATGCTGTGTGCACTTACTACCAATGCACAACTATGAAAAAATACCTCCCTCCCTTCTTTGCAGCAGCAGGGAGCTGTGAAAGTAGAATACTGCATAAGCTGCATCTTTGACTGAAATAGTAGTTTTCCTGAAGTTCTCTCTCTCCCTCTTTCTGTGTGTGTGTCTCTATTAGTCTCTGTCTCTGTGTCTCTCTGTCTCTTTCTCTGTGTGTGTGTCTCTCTCTGTCTCTGTCTCTCTGTATCTGTTTGTCTCTTTGTGTGTCTCTCTGTCTCCACATCTCTCTGTCTGTCTGTCTCTTTTTCTGTGTGTCTCTGTCTCTTTCTCTGTGTCTATCTGTCTGTCTGTCTATCTTTCCCTCTCTCTCCCTTCTTTGTTAGAAGGCAGCAGTTCTCAAAGGGTCCAGAGACCTTTTCAGGGCTTCTTTGAGATTTTTTTTCATTAAAATTTTCATAATAAAATGAAAATAATATGAAAAAATAAAATGAAAAAATAATTTTCATAATAATGTGAAGATGTTTTCATTTTTATGTGGTAAATATCAATAGATATGACCCAAAAGACTATTTTAGAGGAGGACTCAATATTTCTTAATAGTGTAAAAGGGTTCTGAGATCGAAAAGTGTGAGAAGTACTATTATAAACAATGGCTCCGGGAGCAGGCAAGGGGAAGGAGAGAGAAACATATTGAGGAATAAAGATGATATTTTTTAAAGAGTTACTACATAACATAAGGGGAAAGATCTCAGAAAGCAGCATGAGATATGTTTGATATAGCTTAGAAATAGCCTTACACACTCACTGGGTAGCAAAAGTCTATTGCTGCTGGTATTTGTTTTTTAAGAAAACATTAACAAGGTGAAATTCTGGAGGGGGCCAGAAAGGGAGAATTAAACCAAATAAATACTTCAAAAGCAAGGTTTTTGTGAATAAGTTCTTCACTTTGATTATGAATATATACATCCATCTCTTCAGTACAAATTGAGAATTAGAGTTTCTCTTAGTCAACTCCCCTTCTGAATCTCTTTATCTTTAATTTGCAAGGTGTTACTAATAGAAATAAGCAATACAGTTTTATATATACATATATATTTTTTGTCAAATGATGCCTTCTCTAGTCTGGAAAGGGGAGAGAAGGAGGGAGATATCTGGGGTTTTATTATAACAAAAAATGAATTTTAAAAAAATGTTCTAAAGTGCAAGTAACTATAAATTACAATTATAAGGAAAAGCAGTATAGAGTACAAAAAAGTTGTTGTTTAAGTCAGGAAGATATAGATTCAAGCCCAGTCTTTGGTGTAACATTGCTGTGTGACCAAAGGCAAGTCTCTTACTATCTCAGTGCTCCCACCTCATCTCCCTCCCAGTAATTCTCTTCGACTATAAATTAGACATTTAAGGATCTGCTTTCATAGAAAGAGTTTTGTACAGTGATGAAAACACAGCTCCAGACTTCCTCTCCCTTTTTTAAAAAAAATACAAATTATAATTTAAATAATAATTAGTCCAAAATTAAAGGTGGCTTTAGTATCATTCCTGCCTTCCTCGTGATAAACTTTGCTTCCTTCCATACCTATCCCATACACACAGTAACTAGGTTTGTCCTTTATTCTTTTTAAGATGAATTTTTATTGATGTCTTTTGTTTTTGTACCACATTTGTTTCTGACAACATCCCTCCTCCCCCCCCTTCCCTAGAAAATCTTGTTGTAATAAATATTAGAAAAGAAAAAGTTGATGTTGAAGAAAGTCACCCAAATAGATTGCATCTGACAATATATGTAATCCTCCCTATTCCTAGTCCCCATCACCACCACCTATATGATGAAGGGAAGGAGATATATTTTCTCAGCTCTTCTCCAAGACCAGGCTTAGTCATCATAAATATACAGTGCTCAGTACTTTTTAATTCTTTCTATTCATGTTATTATAATCATTTTGTTTCTTGTTTCCCTGGTTCTGCTTACTTCAATTTGATGTTTTGGCATGGGACAGGGGGAATATTTCATAGAGCATTTATAATCAGGAAGGTCCTTAGGAACATAGATCCAGCACCCTCATGTCACAGAAGAGGAAATTTAAGCCCAGATCAGTCAAGCTGACTTGCCCAAGGTAACACAAGTCGCAAGTAGTAGCAAAAGCTGCCTCCAACCTAGGTCCTCTCATTCCAAATGTTGGCCCCTTTCCACTATACCACACTGCCTCTTCTCTAGAGGACTAAAACCCAAAAG
Source organism: Gracilinanus agilis (assembly GCF_016433145.1). NCBI lineage: Eukaryota > Metazoa > Chordata > Mammalia > Didelphimorphia > Didelphidae > Gracilinanus > Gracilinanus agilis. Next base: position 92,195,404 of record NC_058135.1, read on the forward strand.
GCAACAATAAAATAGTTAAGCCCCTCAATTTATCAGTTGTCTTTATCAAGACAGTACCTGACTCTGGTCATCAAAGAGAAATATACAGCTGATTAGATTCTTCCAAGGAAAATTATTTGAATGCAAACAAAATCATCCTTATTTTAAAATCAGGACCCACCTCCTGACAAAGAGGTAATAGACTCAAGATGCAGGATGAAACATACATTTCTGGAAATAGTTGAAGTGGGAATTTGTTCTGCTTGACAAATGTATTGGAGAGAAATGGTCGCTATTTGAATAAATTATTAATTGAAGAAAAATAAAAATTACATTAAATCAGAATATATATATATACATATATATATATATAATGCAAAAAGCATTGGTTAAATGCTTACTATATGGCCAGGCATTGTACTGAACTAAACATTAGAGATATAAAGAAAAAGAAAAAAAATTGAGTTGAAGAGAAAGGGAAACAAAGGAGTTATCCAATTCACTTGGAGGCAATTTTTTTGTTTTACCTAATCTATCTTAATAACAGATTCAGTGGCTGGGCTTCCTGCTGAAAGAACTTTTTTTTCACTTTGTTTTCAAGGAGCCAGCCTTTACAGAAAGCATCTCAGTGATATTATTTGATTATTCAAGTTTAATCTCAGTTTGGAGAAACACAATACTTTTTGACATGTGTTGTTCTACTCTATAAAATGTGTTATAAAGGAAATTTGTTTAATAAAACATCCATTATCCTTCTAAAAATATAATGTCAAGATGACAGACTTGGATTTTTTTCCCTGCTTGTATAACTCTTTCAAGACTACAGCTACATTTGAATTAGTCTTATTTTTCCTCTGATTATACTTTATATTCGTAGTGGAATTAATAGAAATAACGGAGCTATAAGAAAGAAAAATAATTCAAATTCATTTATCAGATCAGATGATTATAAGAAACCTGTCACTCTCCTGCATCTCCATGTCTAGACACTGGTGTCTTCCTTTCTGTCTTGTGTTTCTTCATATATCTCCATCCCACCCAATTTTCTTTTTTTATCTCTCTTTAAGCCATCACTTGGTAACCTCAAAAAACATTGGTTTTGTTTCTCTTAATTCACTTTTTTTCAACAGAATAAGAAACAGGGCCACAAAGAAATAACCCACTCCCATAGAAAGACTCCATTTTCTGCCATGATCAACTTCCTGACAATCTTAAGCAGAGGACAGGGAGGCCTGTCTGGTGCACTGTGTTTGTCACCCAGCACAAACTGGGAAACCTATTACCTACAAAGGTATTAGGAAAGTGCTCCCAGCTGAAAGCATTTATCCAATTCCAATTGTTGTTGGAAAGGCTAAAACACTAAGGGCAGTATTGTTCCAGTAGCTACTGTTTAAAACAATGCAAGGCCTGTTTAAAGTGAAAAATTGTGGCATGAAAACTGGGAGTTGATTTTTAAAATAATAATAATTGTGCATCGAAAAAAGCATTCCTAAAAGAAGCATTTACATGCTCAGCATATGTTTTTCATTGTAACAGCATTAACCTATATAAATGAATATGTAAAATATAATGGCTACTCTGCCTATTTTGATGTTTTAGAATGGCACTCTATCTTCGTTTGCAAACGGAGTAATGAAGAGTAATGAAGAAAAATCATGTAGCTGTCAGTAGAAAGTGGCTGTGGTTTATGGCATTACTAAACACAGTGTTGTATTGAAAGTTTTCTGTTAAAACGTAATTGAAGGGGCAGCTGGGTAGCTCAGTGGAATGAGAGTCAGGCCTAGAGACGGGAGGTCCTAGGTTCAAATCTGGCCTCAGTCACTTCCCAGCCGTGTGACCCTGGGCAAGTCACTTGACCCCCATTGCCTACCCTTACCACTCTTCTGCCTTGGAGCCAATACACAGTATTGACTCCAAGACGGAAGGTAAGGGTTTTAAAAAAAAAAAAAAAAAAAAAAAAAAAACGTAATTGAAAACTGCCCCCCTTTTTCTGAAGGGGTAAATATATTCATATTCTTGTAGGATAACTTCAGAGGAGTGGGGTACACATCCCCAACTATAATCACATGTGCTTTTTTTTTCTACTGCACACAGGCATAAAGATATTTTTAAAGACTCTGATGCATCATTTCCAGTTTTTTACTTAACAAAGCATTAACATCAAAATCTTCATAATTACCTAGGATCTCTCATTTGAAAATAGTATGGCGAAACATGTTAATGGTTAAGAAACTCAGAGTGTAATACTAAACAGATTAATGCAATGAAAATCACATTCAAATTTTTTTTATTTTTAATAATATGTCAGAACAATTCTTGGGTAAAGGGAATTCTTATTTTTAAAAAATTCTTGTTTCTTATTTTTAAAGATTCTTATTTAAAATTCCTATTTTAAAAAAATACCTCTTGCAGCTACTGCTTCCCGTTTTCTAAATGCTAGAGCCACCAGTTTATCAGAAAATGGTATAGAAAACCTAAAGGGCCAACTGGGCTTATCTCTGTATTCTACAGTAATTGTTTTTAACTCTTCTCACTGAATTTTGAGAAACTATTATTTATGAGGCGTGTATCATGTTCAGATTGTTTAAATAACAACTCAAATTAAGACATGAAGGGAATCCAAAATTACTGAGAAATAACTAGCTACAATTTCTAAAATGTTTAGAGAGGGGAAATAACACCATGAAACAAAATTACTTACTAATTACTAAAAGGAATGGAAATTCTTTTCACTGACTCTATTTTTCTTCTCTACAATTTTACTGTGTTCCTATCTCTACTTTTCTCACTTTTAAGTTAAGAAAAAACACCACCATATTTTCAGGAAATACTCCAAAGATTCCTTTAAATCTTATAAATAAATAATTTTATTTGTTTATATATATAATAAAGAAATAAAAAATATCTACCTTCTAAATAAGTTAGTCTCTTAGAAAGTAGTTATGAAATGATCATCCCTCCAGTAATGACAATGTAACCTTCCTAAAAACTTCATAACCCAGCTATGATAAACCTCAGCGTGCCAGTCTTGGTGAGGCTCAGAAGTGATACAGACTCTTACAAAGAAACTAAATATAACATATATACAGGTCCTAATCAATGTTACCTCCACTTGGACACAAAGTGTGTTTGGGGATGGTTATCTTTATAACTTCAGCTGGAGTGGGCGGGGTTCAATCATTTTGTTTTCCTCTTATGGAGAGAGAATCCATAAAAAAGAGATTTATTGCCATATTTTCTTCTTGAAATGTAGTATTTGCTTTGGACTTTAAAAGTGGTCCTCAGCATAGAACAGAGTAAATATTACAGCTTTGTTAAATAGCAGCCAAGATTTAATTGTCTGTGAAATATAAGGCTTAGGACATGATTTGAGTTAACTACTGTTTTGCTGATACAAACTAGCGGCTGCTTGCACAGTGACCAAACATATCCCAGGTCTGATTTATACAGAAGGGCTATTAGGCAGGAATTAAAGTGGGCCAGGGGCAGCCACATGCATGCAGGAACCCATCCAAAGAGCTGGGAGTTTTATTCTTCCTGCAGCAGATTTAAAGTGGCTTTGGACAAAAAGTCAAACAAGAGTAAGCAGCTGTGGAAAATATAACAAATCATACCAACAGTTTGGGAGGGGGACAGAATCCAGCAAAGGTTGGACTGGGTAGGGTTGGGGAGGGGGGAAGGAAGGGAAGAAAGAACCCCCTGTAAGGACACAGAATGGATTTCTGTGTTCCAGTGACAAAATCCTAAAAAATGACCAGATACGAACTCATTAGAATATGTGAGTGGCTGGAGTCCTGGAAAGAAGGCTTAGGGGGCTGGTTTTTGGTTTGGTTTTGTTTTTTTTTCTTTAAGGATTTTTTTTTTTTTAATCCTAGTGTATTTCTGCACAGATTTCGGAGAGCAGCGGAAAACGAGAGTCCCTACCAGCCGCCTTACCCAGACTCGCTCACAACCAGATCACCTACTTTAGGCGGCTGCCCGAACTCTAAGGGGATGGGCACCAGGGCTGCCAGTCCACTCTGGAGCAGCCGAAGCTCTCCCCTGTGCTGCTGGGCCCTCGGCCGATCTGCCCCAGTGGCACCGGAGCCACAAGCCAACCAGTAATTACAAAGCAAACAAGACTGAAATATTGGATTGGTCTCAATCGTGACAAGATCTACGCTTTTTTGCCGCCAATTTGTTTGTGTAGCTATATTTAAAGGCACTTGATTGAGGAAATGTTGAAAATAGCGGTGAGGGTTTCCCTAATGAGACCTCTAGAGGAAAGCAGTGGCATTCGAGGGGGCGAAGCTAGAACCAAGGAGGCGGAGGGGGAAATGGTTAACCCTTTCCTGACTGCCGCCCAGTTCAAAAAAAAAAAAAAAAAACTTGAAAGCGGATGAGGAAAAAGGATTTTTTTTTTTATTTTGGGGGGGAGGGGGGCCTGTCTGCCTGCCTCGGGGGAGGAGAAAAGAGCCTCTTCGGTGGCAAAAATAAAATAAAATAAAATAAAATAAAATAGAGCTTTATCAGGACGAAAGGGGAATGATTTGAGAATCGAAAGGAAAGCCATTAGTCTAAATCCCGGCGACACTGTATGGACATATTTGTCTGCTAAATCTTTCCTTCTCTGGAAAGCTCTCGGTGGCTATGGTTGCCCCCAGGGCCAGCTCAGCTTTTCTCTCTTCCACAAAGAGCTAACCAGCCAGGGCTTGGGGCTGATGGGTAGATGCACCATCAAAAATTTTTCCAGGCTGGAGGGGGCCGGGACATGGGGAGTCGGGTGGAAATGAACAAAAATGTGCTGCAGTCAGATCGGGGAGAGGAGGGGGACTAAGAGGCTGAGATGATTTGTGCACTTTAATCAGATGCTCTGTATCAGATCTACCAGCCAAATGGTTCCACGTCTAAACTGGGGCCCGAACCTCTCTGTGTCATTGTTCGTTTTTCCTCCTGGCCCTGGCGAGATAGATTGAAAGATAAAATTCGTAGTCAGGTATGCAGACCGTTAGAGTAAAACCTGGGCTCAGGGCTGGGATGTGACTTGATGTGAGGCTACTCAGCCAACACAAGGTCTGACTCCTCTGGGAAGAGCCCTGGGAGTGCTTTGTTGGTGAGAGCTGAAACTGTGTTTTGTTGGGGGAGGAGGGGTTCATAAGACACGTGTCTGTCCCGTCTCAGATCTCCTCTGCCCCTCTGTCGTTTCCCTTCCCCATGTGTCTCTTTTTCCTTTCTCTGTCTTTCTCCTTCTATCTCTGTCCTCAATCAGTCTGTCTCTGTCTCTGCTTCTCTCAGCCTCTGGCTGTGTATCTGTGGTCTGACTCTGTCTCTCTGCCTCTCTTCTATTATCCTCTACTACACAGTTTCACCTTTCCTCTGCCTCCCTCCAACCGCATCCCCTCTCTGAAGTAGTGGAACAAATGAATTGAGGTGGGGAGTGCTTAAAGGTGGGGATTCTTGTATTCTTGTTACAGTGCATAATATTGATAAAGAGAACCTCAGAAGATGGTCTGGATTCAGTGATCCCAGACAGAGATGGATAGAAAACCTAGTCAGATCCAATATTCATCTTTTCAGTGGAGTCGGACAAAGAGGGAGTGGTTTTACACATAGGCCCAGGTGGTCAGTGTTTAAGAACAGAAGGCTCAACTATTCTAGGTCAGCTCAGGAAGCTAAGAAAAATTTTGGCTAAATTTTTGCAATATAGGCTAACCTGCATTCATGAGTCAGCTAAACCCACAGGGCTACTTAACATGCCTTATAGACCAGAGTCCTGAAGGGATTCCACTCAGTGATCTAACTCTCCTTGTTTTGTGGGGGATTTATTTTTGTAGTCTCTAAAGCCAACCAATCTTCCCAGCCCCACCAGAAGCAGGCTCTCCTCAGAGCACCAACTAACTAAGGAAAGGGTGGGAAAAGGACAGAAGAAGGCTTTAGCCCTTCCTGGAAGAACCAGTCACTACTGTGAGTGGAGGAAAGGACAGTCTACTTATATTGGGAGTTTTTGAATGCAGGGCAGTTTTCAGCTAGACCAAATAATGGTCACACTGTTAGTAGGGTAATCTGGGGTAGGGCAGTCATGGGTCTTTTCTTAGTGTACTCTAGATAACCTGAAATTCATTCTTTCTAGAGTTAGGAATTGGATGGAAAGAAAAGTGGGCATGCTTAGGATAGTGATGGCCCCAGATGGAATCAAGGCAAAGATCTCCAGGGCAATGTAATCGGAGAAATTTCAAGCAGAACAAAAAACATAAATGAGACCGAGTTTGTGTACTCCTCCAAAGAATTGTGTATTTTTATATAACTAATTCTTTCGTTAGAGGGTGGAGGGTGAAGGCTTTGGAACGCAAGAACAGCTGGGTCACTTTTTTCTTTCCTCAGGGTCTTGGCCTGTGTTAACTTGTGCGGGCTCACACACGCATTAAAGGGAAAACCATCTTTTTTTTTTCTGGAAAAAGGAACAAAGCAACGCCTCTCCAATCACATTTCAGATATATAATCTGAAACAACAAATTACCCTCCTCACGCATTTCCAGCCAGCATTCTGCCTTCTCTGTTTATATTATGGCTTTTCTGTTTGCAATTATTTTTATTTTAATTTTCTGTCACTTTAACATAAACCAGAGCATTTGCTTTTAATGTTTTGTACACAACATGCTCTTTTTGATAAGATGTTCTTTCCTATTCTCTTTGAGTTTTCCTTTCTGTGTTTGGAGTTCTGTATCAGGCGTTTCTAATATTTCTCCCTTTTTTTAAGGACTTGTCCCTGTCTTGCTTTATTTGTTTGTGTGAAATTTAGTTTGAAAGGAGATCAGAGAGAGCAGGAGGGGTTTGTAATAAGAGAATGACCAAATGACCCAAAGGCTGATTATATGTCATTAACTGGAGACTTGGTGTATCCAAATTACCAAAAAGACCTCACTCAGCCAGATCCATTACCTTGGGATACATGCGAAGATAGTGGGGTATATACAGCTACAGGGGAAGGAGCCGGGTGCAATTGTCAATAAACGGGTCCCAAGATTTTCTCTATTAGAAGGTTGCCTTTAAAAACTGAACTCTGTGGTTCCATGAGAGAACTTTATTAGACTCTGAGCCTGCAGAAACAGGTAGAAGACTCTGCCCGCCCCCCCCCACCCTCCTCCCCCAATGGCATTAACATTTACATAACTAACATTTTTGTGTTGTGTCGTTGGAAGCAAAATTACAGGTAATTGTCTAAGCTCCAGAGGATATTTGGAAATCAAACCAGGCTGCTTTTGATCTACGCATGCGGCTAAACCCAAACCTCGTAAAAAATCGAGGTTTTCCATTAATATTGACAATAAAAGTGTTTCTTTTTGTTAACTTGAAACCTAACAACCCTGTCTAAAGTCGTTTTTTCTGTACGGGAAGACCCTATAATATCCACGAAAAAAAAAAAAAAAAAAAGGTTTGCAAGAAAACTGTCTGTCCTGAAGAAATCCCATCCACGTGGAGTTACACACACACACACACACACACACACACACACACACACACACACACACACACAAAATACAAAATCTGATTTCCCTGGGCTGCAGGCAATACTCGCCAGTTTAAAATGTAAACGCGGCCTCAAGTTCGGGAGTCAGAAACGTGCTTGCACCGTTATTTGAGTTGTTCCCCCTTTTAAGTTATATTTCTCTCCTCAATGGATATTGTCATGGAGTCTGGGCCGCCATCTAATTGAAACCCGCTACTTTCGACAGATAAACGGTGTGTGTTTGCAAAATCACAACTACTTCCTCAATCAACCTTGGAGTGGTTTCCTCCCTGACAGGAGGTAAATATTGCCCTTGCTGGTGTAGTGCTTCAAACTAGAGTGGGCAAAGCCCTTGAAGGATCTAAGTGGCAAGGAGGTCAGTTTAATCCAGTTTTCTTTTTTCTTTCACTATGGAGAGTGGCCAGAGAAGCCCAGGGAAGATTAGACTGCTTATCCCTTGTCAAAATCAGTGCCCACCAGTCTTCTCTGGCCACCATAGGCCTTATTTTCACGAGCACAGAGGAAAGAATTGTTGAGCTATTTTTCCTTTGTCTCTTAAAAAGTTCTCCCTTAGTAAAGCTTGTGTTTAGGATTTGCTGCTGCTCGAATTTTTAATATTCATAGAAGGTGGAAATCTTCAGAAGGAGAAAGAATATAAAGATAATTATGTGTTATTGTTGTTGTTGTTTTAATTTTAAATAATGAATTCCCTGCTTCTCACTTAGGCACATTCAGCCTCAGGTTCTATGATAGACTGGAACCTACAGATCCAAACAGTGCTGGAAGGCACACTGGGAGCCAAAGCAGTGCTCAGAGAGAATCTGGAGGAAAGGAATTTAGTAAACTCAAAGTAATCAATGACTCCTATAAATGAGTGTTAAGTTTCAGGAGCAGAAATTAGTTGAAGGACCTACTATCAGCCCCTAGTCTATTGTTGTCCCACCTCAGAGGAAAGCCCCATCTCTATGGAAAAGTCAGAACCCTGTGGGAAAGAGAAGGAAGGGTCTGTTCTACTCCTCCTTTCTGTCTCACTCCCCACCTCCATGCACTCCCATTCAGAACCAGGCCTGGACATTTATAGAACCGGGGGATCTTAATGAAAATTACTCTTTTCCCATCAGTAGCAATTCCAGGTTTGAAAACTGCGCCCTCTATATATTACTGTTGCTCACGGATGGAGTCTAGGAGATTTGACAATACAAAGTAAAAATCCAGGTGTCACTGGCAGTGAAATTTTCTGGTATTAAAATTATATGCACTAATAAAGTCATATAAAATGGCATTTCTCTTTATGCTCTTCTGCCTGCAGTTGCATATCTTACCTACCTCTAGTCTTTGTTCTGCTCACATACACCCATCCCACCCTCCCAAAAATGGGAGGTGGAGGGGGACAAGATTTTTTTTTAATGGAATAAGCCAATAACTCCATAAATGCCCCCTCCCCCGATTTTTTAATCAAGGCCCGATTCTTAGAGTAGTATTAAAAAGATAACAAAATGTGATCATCTAGTCTAATTTCTACTTATGGTTATTTCCATTTTTAAAAGAACAACTCAGTGGAGAGATGATAACTAGCATTTCTTCAGGGTAGAGTTTTCACTGCTTCAAATTCCCTAAAAGTCACTTAGAAATTGAGAGACAGAGGGAAGTAGGGAGATGAGAGAAAAAGGAAGGGGTGGGGGTGGGGGGCGCAGACAGACAGACAGACAGACAGAGAAGGGAATCTATATGGTGAGCAACCAGCTGAACAGGTCTATGTCACTTGAAAAAAGTTTCTGAGACCAGGAACCCAACTGTCTCATCTCTTCAGAGAACACTTTGTGTTCAACACACAGCTCCCCAGTTTCAGGCTTGATCTCAGATATTTCTGGGAGTCCGCCTTACCCTAAGACTTTATGGAAGCTTAAAGGCAGGGTCAAAGTCATTTCTCATGTGACAGTTTGGAAAATGTGAAATTAGATTTGAAAAAGATGACAAAGGAAATTGAGATGTAATCCCGTCAACACAAAACATGAATTTATGGTCCATCTGGCCTGATTCTTTTGATTCCTCTTTATGGTCCAGTTTATTTTGAATTATCCTGCACAAAACATAAGATAGAGACAGTGCTTTGCTTTGACATCATAAATATAGGAAAAGCAGCTCTAGTTTTTATCCTAAAACGAGGGTTGAATCCAAGTGATTTTTTTAAATAGTACTATACAAAGACCAAACTCTTAAAGTATAATGTTCAGCCTCTCCCAACACATTTTTAATCCCTTCCAAGTATATAGAGGGGTTGAAAAAAAAGACAAGTAACATGGGTTCAACTAAAAGTTCATGCTTGGTTGTTTGTTGGGAATAAGGAGGGGAATGCAGCACACCATCTACTAGTTAAACTGCAATGAAGACAATTGATCTAGAATAATAAAAACCTATTGAAGGCTATGGTTGACTCTCTGGGATTCAGGTTCTCATGCTGAGGCTGCACGGATAACATAGAGCAGACGGGAGATTTGATGTCTCTGTCAGCAGAGGGATAAGAGAGAAAGAGTGCCTTTAGACCGTTTCTTCCAAAAGACCGGGACCATAGGCATTAGATTTTCTAGTTAAACTTCCAAAGGCCAATACTAGTCAGCCATAGGGAGCAGGTCTCATTACTGTGCCCTTTCTTGCCTGATTAAGATGCATCCAAGATGGCAGTCTTCCTCCAGATTTCTTGTGACCATGGTTTGGGTGGGAGAAGGTGAATACCCGAACAATAAGAGATTTGAAGTAATGCTTCACTGCAATAACAAAAAGAAAAAGGGAAGAGTTGTTTTTTTTTTTTTAAATGCTGGGTGAAAGCATCCCCCTTCTTCCTTTCTCCCTCCCTCCTACTCATCTCACCAGCACTCCCTTCAATGCCCCCACCATTAAGTACTGCCATACCCATTTGAGGAGCTGAGCAGTACCTAGACCACCTGATCTGGAAACATAGGTAATAGAATTAGCTTATATCTTACCACTGGGGTCAACATTTTACAGGAAATTTTTCAGGAAGGGAGGAGGGTGGGAAGACAGATTTTTACTTAAAGGGAAGAGAGAATTGTGGTAAAGAAAGGCCCTTTCCTTTCTCTCTCAGTCTAAGACATCGGATTTTGGCATAGAAGACACCATGCAACCTAAACTTTTAGTCAATTCGCTTAATTGAGAACACAAAAATCTTTTCTCCACTTTTCTCCCTCAACCTGGTGGGCCCGATTCTCACCAAAGCTGAAGAATGTGGGTATAGGTTTCAAAAGCTACTGAGCATGAATCCTGGGACACTTTGGTACCACTTATTACTAAACTGTAATGATGCTGTCCCGAATAACTGATGTTCAGATTAGCATCTCCAATATCTTTTATTACTTTTTCTTTGTCTCATGTTTTCTGTTTCTTTCAATGCTTGAGATCCTATCTGCATAGTGGTAGTGGTTTACCACAGCTTTTTTCTCAGTTCAAAATAGTCAGAAAAATTGTATAATGGAAAGCTTCGGAGGCTTAGTCCCCGTGGCCAAAGTGGCCTCTGTAACTCAACACAGTATCAGTAAAGATGCTTTCCACCTCTTCTTTCCCCCCTCCCAGAACTCTGCATCCAACCAGCCAGAAAGCTCCCTAGGATTCAACTTTCTCTGAATTCTCATCGGCTCCCGGCCCATTCAAACAACATCTTGCTTCATCTACCTGCTTGCCTGCCCTGGACGGGTTTTTATAAACACAGACATTTTAAGAAATATATCAGATGTCAGTCTGTGGAAGGCCTACTTTTATGCATTCGGTGTTTGCCTCTCCCGAGAACCAATACACAATACGGGCTGACTACACTACCAGCTTTGTTCCCTTGATGAGGCAACTGGAAACCAGAGAGACCTCTTTTGGTGTTGACCTTTTAAAGAGTATTTACATCTTAAAGACGGAACTGCAGACCTGCTTAGGTTGTGCCAGAGTTTGGTTTTGGATTGGGGGCATTGCTTTTCTTTCCTTTTTTCTTTTTCTTTTCTTTTTTTTTTTTTTGTTGGGGAGCTGGGGAAGAAAGATAATGGGAAAGTGTGGAAGGACATGGGCTTCCCCCCAAGAAACAGAGCTCTCCTTTGGGGCCCTATAATTTGGATTTCTAGGAAAGTTTGGTCCTCTGCATAAGTGGGCGTTTATGCAAATATGCACTGAGCTTCTAGGCCTCGGCTGGAAACGTGAGTTTATTCTCTTTGCGTAGAACCAAAACCGGCAAAGGAAACCCTAGCCATCTTCCCCGGTATTGTCCGCTGCCCTGGGAAAGGTGATCTGGAGGTGGTACCCCGTTCCTCTAGATGCTCAAGTGGAAGCCAAATCAGCTGGAAACTCAGCCTAGTGCCAGAATAGGTGGAGTGAACCTAAAGCCCTCCGAAGCAAGCACAGACTCCACACGGTGCCCTGGATTTCAGTTCTGCCAGCTGTGCCCTGAAGGTCCCTCGTTTTGGTAGGAATACAGAACTCACCGGCGACAAGAGAGGAGTTTAAAACCGCATATTCTCTGAGAGCTCTGCAGCTCCTCAGTAATGACGTTATGAGGTTACTGTGGATTGAATAAATTAATAAAAGTCCTTATTCCAGTGGGTCGTTATCTACCGAGAGATTAAAGTATTTGTCTGCCTAAGCGCCAGCTCTTCTGTTATTTTACCCACCAAGAGATCCCAAGTCTGCCCTCCAGGAATCTCCCCAGCGACATCGAGTTTCCCTCTGAGCCTTGGCAGAACTTGGGCTCGGAGTTCCTTTGTCTGTTTCAGCCTCTCTCCCTGGCTCTCTCCCATTTATGGCTCGCACGCTCCTGTTGACACCCTTGTCCGCACAGAACTATATGGAGCTGGCTTCTAATACACACCAAATTCAAGTCCTCGCCTGTTTCGGAGCCAAGCCAGCCCAGGACTGGTATTAGCTGCTTTCACTGCTGTGATCTTGTTCCTTTTAAAAAGATGACCACGGAGTCTTGGCTCAAGGTGCCTTCCAGTAAGCTACCCGTGAGATCCAGTGAATTAGAACTGGAGAGCCATTTCCCCGTTATGATGCGTTTGAGATCACCCAGCCTAAATATCCAAACATCTACTGGCTCTCCCTCCGGCCTGGCTGTTAAACTGGCGTTTAATGATTCCCCTTCGATAACTAAACCTGGTTTCCACAGATGCCTGCTTTTATGGGTGAGACAGGAATGCAGAGATATATTTATATGTTTGTTCGTAAAAACTGGAAAATAAGCTCTGAACACGCTGTAAAAAATATTCAGTTACTCACCAAACAGGCTAGTTAAACTGGCAGAAAACCGATAGCGGCCACACCACGGATTGGGGGGGAACGAGGTGCCGAGTTTTTAAGCTTTCCGAAAGCTGGAGGAAATCCATTTGGGGGTCTTGGTGTCCCCTGCAAGAACAGTGACAATCGTTACATTAACCATAACCCTAATCAAAAATGAGGATGTCACAACCTTTTGACTCCACAGTCAATCTTTGACAGCGATGCTCACGAAATTACCCTTCTCTTCCAAGACTTTAGTTTAATTAATGGGAGATTGGTTAGGAAAGGCAGATGCTGGCAGATGCTGCAGCCTCCTCCCCAAGTAAAGACCTCCCTTAACAGCAGCTCTGGGCTTCGGAACTAGAAAGGGAAGGCTGTTCCTAGTGGCTTCGATCTTATACATATGTGTATTTGAAAGCATCAATAAAAACCTAGAACAAGTCTGCTCTTGGAGAAGGCATCGAACTGCTGTCATTTTGCTACTCTATTGACAACAGGAAAAGTGTCTGGCGAGAGCTCCTTTTATTCTTTTAATCCGTTTAAAAAAAAAAACAACCTTTGAAAGTCAGCATCTATGCGGCGGCATTCATAATGAGAAAATAATAATAATTTCAATAAAGGGAAGTGATACTATACCTGGCTTGAGAAGATCCGGTTATTTTGGAGGATTTTTTTAAAAGAGTTTTGTCTTTTTAAAAAAAAATAATAAAGCATCTGCTCTTGCATTAACCTCTGGCTGATTAAAAAAAAAAGTTTAAAAAAATCCCCCTTTGTTTTAATTATCTTATGGATATGAAAGGGTAGCCAATCCTAAAAGAGGACTTCAGCAATTAGCAACGTGAACATCAAAAAGTTTTATTGCGGGGAGCCCAAGGCACCGCCCCTGCCTCGCCGCGATTGGCGTGGACAGCCTCTGACGACATATATTAACCCGACCTGCCCTAAAGATGTAGCTGTACATGGAGTTCTTGCTGGGAAAATCGGCTTGTTCCCGGCACAGCCACCAGCCCAGAGAAGTCGCCAACCGAAACCCTCGCCGCTACCGCTGTTGCCTCCATCTCTGCGTATCGCAAGTTCGCCCCACCAACCCAGCAAGCCAGGCCCAGCCAGCCAGAACCGAGCGCCTGGCCTCCCCGAGGAGCCATTGCGCCCCCGGCGCCTTCGGAGCCCCAGAGGACTCAAGAAAGGGGCCAGAGAAAATGGATGCGCTGAAATCGCTCTGAAAGGCCACCGACCCAAGCCGGGAGAAGAGGAACAAGGAACGAGTTCCTCTCAGGCAAAAGTCACATTCAAGGACAGACAGAAACAAACAAATCCCCCACCCCCATCCCGAACGCATTAAAGAAAAAACGACCCAAGAATCAAACCCGGGGGGTCTGGTGGGGGGAGGGGAGAGGAAGGAGGAGAGGGGAAGGGGAGGATTGGATGGAGGTGATTTCACTGTGACTGGTAGATTTCCCCTCCCGTGGCCTCAGAGACTCAGCCAGTCCAGCCGGGTTCCTCTCCCCAGAGTCCTTGTGCCTCTCTCTCTCTGGGCTGTGCTGCGGGCCCTACAGGATCTAGTTCTAGGAAGTGGTCCGGAGAGCAGTGTTGGGGAGCGGGAGAAAGGAACTGCCTCCCCGCTTGCCGGGTCTGAGACAGGGACAACCTAGTAAATTCGTTCGCCCGCTGCTGTTGCCGTTTTGCCGCTGCCTCCGTCCCTGAGATTTGGAAAGCCAAGGCCCGGAGACAATTTTGGAGAACAGGGACTTTTGCATGAACACGAAAGGACAACCTTTCCACACTGCCACAGCAGCAGCAGCAGCAGCCGCCGCCGCCTCGATTAACTGCGAAAGAGCAAGAGGAGGAGGAGGCACTGAAGACGAGGAAGGAGAGAGCCCCGCTGCGCATCGGTGACCACACCAAGAACTTGGCCAGCTCTATGGCAAGCCCCAGGCTGGACCGGTGCTGCTGAAGCCCCTCGGCGGGCCTGCCGGGGCTGGGGGGAGGGGAGGGGGTGCCGCTACCGCCACTGCTGCAGCAAGGTAGGGGAGGCTGGGGGGTGGGGGGTGGGACGGGGTGGAGGAGGAAGAGCAAGGAGGCAGCAGCTCCTGGCCCCCACCCCCGGGTGCAGCCGGTAGCCTTTAGGGCCTCGTGGTTGAGGACACCGTGGAACGCTAGGTTGGGGCCCAGAGTGTGAAATGAGTCTCGTTGGAGGCTTCCCCCACCACCCGGTGGTGCACCATGAGGGCTACCCCTTCGCCGCTGCGGCCGCCGCAGCCGCCGCGGCCGCCGCCAGCCGCTGTGGCCACGAGGAGAACCCCTACTTCCACGGCTGGCTCATCAGTCACCCGGAGATGTCCCCCCCTGACTACAGCATGGCACTGTCCTATAGCCCTGAGTACGCTAACGGCGCTGCAGGGCTCGACCACTCCCATTACGGGGGAGTGCCACCCGGGAGTGGGCCTCCGGGCCTGGGGGGGCCCCGTCCGGTGAAGCGCCGGGGCACCGCCAACCGCAAAGAGAGGCGCAGGACTCAGAGCATCAACAGCGCCTTCGCTGAGCTGCGGGAATGCATCCCCAATGTGCCCGCGGACACCAAGCTGTCCAAGATCAAGACCCTCCGCCTGGCTACCAGCTACATCGCCTACCTCATGGACCTGCTGGCAAAGGACGACCAGAACGGGGAGGCGGAGGCCTTCAAGGCAGAAATCAAGAAGACAGATGTGAAGGAGGAAAAGAGGAAGAAGGAGCTGGTCAGTAACTGGAGGGGTGGGGGAGGAGGAGGAGAGGGAGGAGAATTGGGGGGGAGGGGTGGTTGGGTTACTGCTGGCTGAAGGCCTTATCAGTATTGAGAATAACAACAATATTCCCTATTCTTTGTATTTATTTTCACACTTTTCTCTGTGGAAGGAGGAAGGAGGAGGAAGTCCTCCACCTTTCCTCGTCTCTGCAGTGGAGCAGGCTTCGTAGCTGCTAACTCACTCCTCAGGCCAGATTTGCTCGCTCTCCTGTTAGACTGCAGGACTATTCTTCATTAACGACTCAGAAACAATAATAGAGTTTTAGTCTCGACGTGCTTTATTAGTTAAAAGAGGAGGACTCTTAGAGTTTAAGAGGAATTTGGAGGCAGGCTAGTGCGTTTTTTCCTCAGAATTTGATTTTGTTTTGTTTGGGGTTTTAACCCTCAAGTCTTATTCATCAAAGAGTATAATACCAAAGTCCTTTCAGCTTCAGGATTGAATGCTGGTTGCAAGGTCGAGCTAACCGCCTCACAGGAACATATTACACAGCAGAGACGCCTCCTTAGCTAGCCCCCTCCTCCTACCCGCCAAAAAAAGAAAAAAGAAAAGGCAACCCTTTCACTAACTACCACATTGCAATCCTTATTTTTGTCTCCTATTCGGTCATTCCTCCTGTTTCTCCCAAATTGGATCCCTTAGAAACCCCCAGATCAGTTGAATTTGCCATGCCAACCGTGTGAGTAACTTTTTTTTAATGAAAATAATTCCATTCCCATGATTTGGGGGTCTTAACCAAAAAGGAGAGAGAAAAGGGGGAAAAAGTTCAGCATCGTGTTTGGTGAGACTGAAGATAAGCAAGTCTTAAAGAATGTTTAAAGGCAGAGTTCCCCGTCCCATTCCTGACCAAAAGGGAAGTGTTGGATTCGTGTTTCCCAGATGGGCATAATTCCTGGGCATGTGTATTTTTTTAATTTTAATTCAATTATAAATTTTAATTTGAGACACAATAATAAATGTTATTGTTCTCATTGTGTTTCTTGCTCTTAATAGTAAGAATTTGCAAACCATTTTCAGAATTCTCTTTTTTCCTTCAGAGAAGAATGGGTGATATTTACTATGTTTTTATTGTTCAGAAGAAAAACTTCAGAATAATTCCACTGACCCGATTTCTTCTCTGGGGGCAGAGGAGGCGACAGGGCCCGATGGAGCCTCAATCTTTGCTAACTCGTAAGACCCCAGAGTGTGGATGGATATTGCTCATTCGAAGTTTCACAACGTACCCCGTTGTGTCTGATTAGTATAGACTGACACTAATAGTCATTGGATGCCTTGAAGACCCTTAGAGTTGCTGTATCCGAAGGTCTCTGGGCCAGCTAGAAAATTTAAGCCAGCATGGGAGAGCTGGAGGCCAAGAATTAGCGGTGTGTGGCTTTGAACTGGGGAAGTCTTTGCCCAAATCTTCCCCTGCACCGCAAGTTTTCAGTTGCCATTAAAAACATCCAAAAACAGATTCCCCCCACCTCCCCACCCCCCCCCAGAGGCACTCCACCCCCCACCCGAGGTACACATCTGGCATAAGGGAAAAGGCCCCCAGCTTTGCTATAAAAGACTTTAAAACAGGCAGTGGTTTTATAAACTTTCCGATGCAGGAGGGTTCGCGCTGCAGACAAGGAGGAGGCCTCTCTGCCTGAGCCAGAGCCGCAGAGATCTTTGTAGTTTAGTTTGTCTCTGGCCCTGGCTGAGCTGTTTGCTGTCTCCCTCCCCCACCTTGGCCCCTTCTTGCTTTTTCTCCTAAGCTGGGATGGAATAGGGCTATGGAAGGAAATCACATCTCATCTCTGAATTTCTCCTTTGCGCTTTTCCCCCCTTGCTTCCTCTCTGCCCAGAATGAAATCTTGAAAAGCACAGTGAGCAGCAATGATAAGAAAACCAAAGGCAGGACGGGCTGGCCTCAGCATGTCTGGGCCCTGGAGCTCAAGCAGTGAAGAAAGAGAGAGGGGAAAAAAAGAGAGAGAAGAAAAAAGGGAAGAGTCCCACCGCTGGACTTGAATGAAGGACTCAAGGAAAACCTCTCCAGGAGGCTCTGCAGACATCTGCTCCGAGAACTTTTTGTATTTGGAATCAGCCAGTTTATTTATGTGCAATTTCCCTCCCCTTTCTCCTATTCCTCCCTTTGAAGCACCCTATCCCCATCCCCTCCTTTAAAAAGTGGATATTTGAAGAAAAGCATTCCATATTTTAATATGAAGAGGAAACTCCAGCGTGGTAAGGGGTTCAATTGTCTCTCATAGGTTTGGATTGTGTTGGGTTTTTGTTTTGTTATGTTTATTTTTGTTTTTGTTTTGGGCTTTTTTTTTTAAGAGTGTGTGTCCGTGTGTGAATGTTCCTTTTCTGCCTGTATAGGACACTCAGCATTGCAACTCAAGCAACCCAGCTAAAAAGACTCCTGGCATCAGTGTGTATGTGAAGTGTATCTTTAATACTTGGCCTTTTGGATATAAATATTTCTGGGGATGATAAAGTTATATTTCAAAGCAAAAATGGGGCCACTAATGTTATTCCGTTGGTTCGGTATCTAGTGTTGCCATTTTATTAGTGGGCTTTCCTTATTTGAAGATGTTCCCAACAGCTACTTGTGTTGTGCACTTCCGTCCTCTAAAAAGAATTAGTGGAGTTTAATTAATATTGAAGGTGTAAACGTTGTAAGTATTCAATAAACCACTGTGTGTTTTTTTACAAAAAAAAATCTTACTATGTTTTATACCTCAAAGTGTTTTGAAAACAAAATTGTTATTCTTGTTTTCATAATATTTAAAATATTCAGAAGTAAACTAAGTTATAAAGATTGCCTCTAACTTTATTTTCAAGAAGTCACTAATTAAAGCCAATCCACAAATATAATATCCCCGACCCTTACCCCACCCCAGGACCCTCTGAACTATACAGCCAGAGAGACCTGGGAGAGCAGTCTTAAGCTCTAAAGGCCATAAGGTTTTCCAGGTCAGCTCTGAGTGATCTTTTGGATGGAAGGCTTTAAATGTCAGGCAAAAGAGTGATCTGAGATCCTTGCTCAGCTCAAAAGGTGAGAGTATCTACCGTTCTTCCAGGAAGATCGAGTTGCCTTTTTTTTTTTAGAGCTTTGCAATCGGCTGATTAGGTGTGTGCATGTTCAGGAGGTGACCTGCGCGAAATCTCTCCACTTATTCCATTGACAAAATTTATTTGGAGTATTTTGTTCTCTTGGGGAGAAGGTACATTCTAAAAGTGGGGGGGGAGAAGAGAAGGCAGTAAGGAGAGAGAGGAGGACACAGGGGGTGAAATTCTGCCAGGAGGCTGCCTCTCAGAGCTTCTCCTCATCTGTTGGGGCTACTGAACTCGAGGTGGAAAGGAAATTTAGAGTAAAGTTCGCGATTAGAGAACAGGTAATATTATGTCAAGTCAAAAGTCACGTATGAGACCGAGGGATTGAAGTTGGGGATGGAGGTGGGTGCAGAATGTTAGATTTACAGTGAGCCACAGTAGGGAAATGGATCTGAACTTTTGTGGTTCTCAGAATTCTCCTGGGCAGCAAGCGTTCAAAACGAAGCAACATCCTCCCTTTCCATTCCCCGCTGCTCTTCCGCAGCCCCTCGCATCCGCGGACTTTCCTCCTTTGCAGTGATTTTGGGTGCTCAACATGCACCTCCAGTCTTTCTTCAGACGGCCTGGAAGGAAATCCATTTTGCCTCGAGTCCGAGACCAAGGTCTTGCCTTGAGCTGGATCAGTGAATGAACCAAATCCTAAATAATAGGAGAAACTTTAGTGCCATAAAGGACTTTCCAGTCAGCCTAAAGGTGGTGGTAGTAGAGTGGGGGTGGTAGCGTTGGGGAGAGGGAGGGAGGCGGAGGAAGAAAGGTGAAATGTATTAAAAAGCGGTTTGTTCAGGAAACGTGTACATATATAAATCCAGTGTTTGGCGAAGCTTGCCAGAGAGTTTCCACCTTGCCTGAAAACCTCGGAGTGATATTCTTTCCTCCAACCTCCGGGACAGTCACCAGGTTCTAGAAGGATCCATCAAAACCAGGGGACTGGCTGGCTTTACCTTATTTTGCCTATCAGCCTTCCCTGGCCAGTGGTTTGACATGAGTCTAGACCAGAAAAAAAAAATCAAATTATTTTAAAAAGATAAGAAAAGGTCTCTTCCCTGCTTCCTGGGTTCCTCTTGACAACGCTGAGGTTGAAGGGTTAGAACAACTAGGCCAAAGCGATCTGAACTTTCTCCTTTCAGGTCAGCTTGCACTGGCCCGCCCTGGCGTGGGGCTGTGTTTACAGACACTTGCTTTTGTTTATAACACATGAGAGGAGAGACCCTCCCTTATTTTCTTTCGATCTGGCATGGACAAGCCCTAGATTTTCACGTAATGAGGCCTTTAACTTCCATTCCTTCACAGGCTCCATCCTCCGAGTCAGATGTGAGCCTGAACGTTGTATTTGATTTTATGGTGTTGATAGTGTGGTTAAAATGTGTTTAGGGGAGAGGCAGACAGATACCCACCGAGAACTAGTTCTTTCTACGCAATGTGCGTGTCTTGGAGGTGATAGGTGTGAATATGTATGTGAGAGATAGTTCTCTCGGAGCAGTGTGCAAGAGTGCGTGTGTTGTGTGAGGAGTAAAGGAGGGAAAGAAGGAGAGAGAAAGGGAGAGAGGGAGAAGAAGAAAGAGAGGGAGAAGAAGAAGAAGAGAGAGGAGGAGGAGAAGAGAGGGAGAGAGGGAGAGAGACAGAGACAGAGAGAGAATAAGATAGCACTACAATTATCTTAAGAGTTTTTTACATATGTGTATCCTTTCGTCCTTAATCAGCAAACAGAAGTCTGTGCGCATTTAGTGTTACTTTTCTAATAAACTCCAGCTAAAGAGAATTCATGGAGGAACTTTTGTCTTAAATATGCCTCAAAAACCTTGCTTTGAAAACCCTGACTTTCAAGCTGAATCAGGAGCTCCTGGTTTCCTGGCACCCTCACTGTACCCAGTCCCAGCCTTATTCCCCTTCCTCAGGTGTGGGCTTTTGTGCCTGGTTCTAGGGAACTGTTCTGGCTCCTTGCATCTTAATGAATCCACTGGTCACTTGTTCCGACTGAGGGGAATGCGATCAAGTTCAGGTGATTTCCCCACCCCTTCCTGAGCTAATCGACAGTTCTCTTTTGCTCCTTCGTTCTCTGTTAATGTCTCTTTTCTTTTTTAATTTCTCCAATCGGCTGTCTTGTGGGATAAGCTAGAAGGAATCTATTTTAATTGCTTGGATAATGTGGATGCTGCCATTTTCTTAAAAGCAATCACTCCTGGAGCGAAATCACAAGAGCTCTAGACAGGCCGGAGCCGACAAAAATGTAGGTTTTGACGTTAAAAGCTAAATGGGGAAGCAGAGCGGCGGAACGTAAATTGATGGTAGATCGGGATGTCAGTGCCCTGGCCCCAGACCGCCGAGTGAAGCTGTGTGCTTGATAACCCTGGGAATATAGAATGGGCAGAAGCAGTTGTTGGTAGTGGTGATGGTGTTATTTGTTTCTGTGCGTTTCCGTTTTGGTTCAGCAGCACTCTTAGCTTCTTGGGGGAAAAGTTGGAAGAAGGCTCATTAGGAGCATTACTGAGAAGGTTGCCACTCTCTGCCCCCATCCCCTCCATTTCTCTGACTGTCTGCCTGCTTCCCTGTCTGCCTATCTATCTGTGTGTGTGTGTCTCACACACACACAAACACAAGCACATACCCCTACACCTTCTCCTTATCTCCAAGCATTTTAGATCTGTCTCTCCCTGCAGGGTTAGGGACAGTTCATTTGTAGGATTTTGCGACTCCACCCCCCCCAAAAAAAAAAACAGAAAGGGGGATAAGAAAAGAGTGAGAACAGAGAGTAATGGAGAAGAAAGATAAAGGAAAGAGAGGGTGAAAAGGAGAGAAAAGGAAAGAGAAAGGAAAAGAGTGAGAGTAAAAAGGAGAAAGGAGAGAGTGTGTAGAGAAACGAATGAAAGAGAGCCTGGCTGAGCCTGTACCAGCTGTTTTAGACATGCCAAATACCCTATTCAGCCTTCTAGGGCTGCAGCTCGTCTTGGGGTTTGGAATCAGGAGATAACATTCATTGTCTTAGAAATCAGATGGGCCACAGAAACTACATTCTTGTTTCAAGCCGGACATCGGGACGTCAAGCCTCTCTTCCTGCCTAGTCCATCCATACCTGATGAGGGGGTAACAAGGATCTGGGTGTGTGCCTTGTGCCAATTCTTTGCCTTTCACACCCTCGACTAGACCTCGCTTCCAAACACAAATGCATAACAACTATAAACACACCTTTAACACAAAATGTTCCCGAGTTGAGGCAGTTTCATTGTCGGGCCCTCGGGTTCTTGTTTTGAAGTACATTTAGGCTTCCAGGCAGAATAGAAAAGTCGGTGGGGAGGATTTAGGGAGGGCACACAAGACAGTTCTCACCACAATGTGAAAATGTTTCAAAAAAACAAGCAAAAGTTCTCCCTGGAAGCCTGAACAATGTCTTTGCTGAATCTTATTCAAACACTGTAATGCTGCGGTTGGGGAAAGGAGGCCGCCCTGCGGGTCTGGGTGGTTATTTTCTCACTGAGTTAGCCTGATGCCGAGGGTCCTGTTTTAAAGTCTTCTACCAAAAGATCTCCGTCCTGGGTTTTTAAAAAGGGATCGGTTGTGGAGCGTGCTCTTTCCAAACCCCCACCTCCGCCCCGCCCCACCTTTCTCATTTCCAAGCCAAGAGCAGTGTTGGGGTGGAAAAGCCAAACAAAACAGGGTCAGAAACACGCAACCGCAGAAGGCTCAGTCGGTCAGCCCCGAGACTTGGCAGAATCCGGGCGGCGGGAGCGAGAGGCTGCTACGACTGAGGGTAGATGCTATCCTCAGCCAAACCCTGGCCTGTCACCATCAGATGTTTTACGATATGAGAAGGGCCAGTTGCTTTGGCCCACAGCCTCTGTCCTCCTGGAAACAGGGATGTAATCAGCCCCGCTTTCGAGATCTGATGCCCCAGTGTGGATGGCGAGGGGGGAGGGGGGAGGCATTGCTAACGGTGGTTCACGTGTTATCAGTGTCAAAGATGGCGTCACCGATAAAGGGGGTTAGGGGAGGACTGGGGCTGAGACATCCTGTAGGCAGGAAAGCTGGAGTTCCCTAACTCTGTACCCTCGGCGCGACCCCAACCCTAGAGCTGCTGCAGAAATTGTCTGAGTTGCTAGTGCAAGGAAATCCCCAGGGCCTGCCGGTAGCGTAGATTCGCTTTATCATTGGGATGCCAACGTGAGCTTCTAAATGTCTCTAGGCAAAGTTATATCTTCTGAGACTGGGAGAGCAAGAAGAAAGACGAGGCAGAGAGGTAGGAAAGAGAAAAGAAGAGGACGATATTAGAGGGAGAGAGGAAGAAATTGGCGGAGAAGGGGGGGGGAGAGGAAAGCATAATGAGGAGAGAGCTTTAAATCGTTTCCTTCCCCGCTCACCCCAAAATAAAGGGCAAACTAAGAAAGAAACAAATGCACGTTGCTTCTACTGCTAACCCGTTTTAAGAGTGCGGCCACCTTATCATTGCTGCCTAATATGAAATATGTGCCCTTTCAAGAATAGCTCCAATCTTTTTCCATTTCTAATTGACCAATTATGGCTCAGCTGTTTTAGCTTGCGTAGTCTAATGGAGATTAAAGTGCAGTTGTTATCTGAATTACATACGTTCATAAGTTATATAATTTCTTCCCACCCCTCCACCCCCTGCCCAGTCAAAAACAGTTTCCTTTCGAGAAACCTCAACGGTCTTTTCTCCTAAACCAAAGCCTTACATCTACCTACACCACCCCACCCTACTCCCAACACACACACACACACACACACACACACACACACACACACACACACACACACACCCTTTAAATTCTCCCAGCGTTTAGACCGTTTTAGTAATCAGATGGTAAAGCCCTGATTACAAATTTATTCTTGGGCACTATATAAGTCTTTATATCTGCTATTAGATACATCTGGGAATGATTAAAGCCCGGAGCCTGCTCCAGCCCTCCCCCATCCTCTGTTCCCTCTATCTTGTAGTGAGGGCCTAGAGACATGTTGACGTCAGATCAGACGGCTCGGAGCCATCCTGCTCTCTAGTTGGGTGTAATCATCGCGTTGCTTTCCAATTCCATCTAAAGTCCAGTCCGGCCGCTGGAATTCAGGTGTGATAGGACAAAGACTCAAACACATTTATGTATAGGACCCTCAGGCCCTGTGGGTGTTGGGGTGGGGGAGTTGTTGGTTGGTTGGTTGGTTGGTTTAGTTTTGTTTTGAGAGTAGAGGATGAGGAGCTGGTGAATTTTTTCGAACCTTTTTTTTCTTTCCCCTCTGACAACCCAAAGGATAGTGTATGGTGCATCCCATCTCGAAAATAAACACTCTCCCGCCTGCTCTCAGCGGACTTCTCCCGGTACTTGTCTCTCCTCCAGCCCCGCTGTTTTCCAAAACAAACAGCGGCCCGAGAGCGCGGCTCTCAGCCTCTGCAGCACCGGGAGCCAGCTATAGTCCAGAAAGGAAGCCAGGGTCCAGGCGGCCGGCTTGGCTGCCTCCCGCCCGCACAGGACCGCGCCCGAGGCAGCTCCCCGAG
This sequence comes from Gracilinanus agilis, assembly GCF_016433145.1. Taxonomy (NCBI): domain Eukaryota; kingdom Metazoa; phylum Chordata; class Mammalia; order Didelphimorphia; family Didelphidae; genus Gracilinanus; species Gracilinanus agilis. Next base: position 92,219,498 of record NC_058135.1, read on the forward strand.
TCCGCCAGCCAAAGTGGTAGTCGACTGATTTTCTAATGAACTCCGGGGTCCAAGGGGAAGCTGATTACAGAACAAGATGTCTCTCGAAGGATTCCTCCGCAGAGACCGGGTGTTCACTTTGCACCTGTTATTAAATTCTAATGAATCGGGGATTCCTCAACGGGCTTCCCAGACTTTAGAATGGTTTTCTACTAAATCGACGTTCTTCCAAGGCGACATGTTGCGCTCGGGGTTGGGGGGGGGGGGAAGGGGGGAGTACATATTAGGAATTGGATCAATCCCAGTAAAAGGGCTGCTGAGTCAATGAGCTGACTAGTTCTGGCAATACGCCCCGCCCCCAACCCACTGCTAGCCAGACTAAAGGTCGGGGGTGGCGGTAGTTGGGGTTTGCTTGGGTTTTACGTTTGATGACTGTTTGGGGAACGAGATTAAAGAAGCTTGAATGATTCAAAGCAGTCGCCTCTACATCAGTATTTACCAAGAATCGCTTGATTCTGTACTCTGCTGCTTTGGGCTCAAGGTAAAAATAGGGGGGTCGAGGAAAAGATGAGGAAGCTGCTTTTTATGTTGAATCTAGCAATCATTTCTTAGCGAATTCTAAACTGAGCCCCTTTTACAACACCTCCCTATTCACCTGAAGGGTCCTTGATTGTCATTTGTCATTTTTCTGTTCCCTAAAAGCCTAGCCCGCTAAGGACCTGAGCACTCAGAATCCAACATTAAGAGATGAAAGGGACATTCAGATGTTATCTAGCCCAACAACTTAAGTTTTTACAGATGAGGAGACTGAGGCCAAGAGAAGTCAAATGTTTTACCCAAAGTCACATCAGTAGTAAATGATAGAGCCAGGGAGGCAGGTAAGATGTAGTGGGAGGCATGCTGGGTTTAGAATCAGAACACCGGAGTTCGAAGGTCAGCCTAGGTTTCCTTGGGCAGGTCGCTTGAATTATCTGGGTCACAGTTTTCCTCATCTGTGTGTGTTTGGGGAAGGGAGATCGTCTCTACTTTAAAATCTAGCATAGTTTTCCTGCAGGCCGTCAATTACCTGTTTTTGTTTGTTTGTTTGTTTGTTTTGTGGGGAGGGGAGTCCCAGCTGAATGTTCAAAGTATCACTAAAGGATCCATACAGGAGATGGAAATGGGTAGGAAGGCTATGGTCCAACTATAAATAAGTAAATAAACATCTCCAGCTCCCTGAATCCCAGTTCTTCCTTTGTTCCTACTCAAGACACCACAACTCCACGGTGTAGCCCTGTAATCTTTAAAGGAAAAAGAACATTTCCTTGCTAAGCCAGGGAAAATGGCAGTGTGAGTTAAGTTCTCTATCCCAGTCAAGAGGAATGGAAACATCGAGCTTTGTGGCTTGCAGCCGTTGTGAGGAGGCAAGGAGGAGTAGCTGGGGGAAGGGGGGGAAGAGGGGGAAGAAACAAGTCGGAAACATTTAGCCAACACATACTCGAAAACAATCTGGAGGATTCTTGGGCCCTCTGTTGTCTTGGGGCTTTCTAGGGCTCCATCCCGAGAATGCTCACATTCTCCACCCACAACCTCCAGCCTACTCAGGTGATGTCTACACAGGAAACTAAATTAATTATACACATATTTTTCGGATAAAAGAATCGACTTTCTGCCTTAAATATGCTTAAATGTTGAAAGTAAAAGCATGGTTCTTGACTCAAATTATCCAGATCACCTCCTCAATTTCTATAAAACACAGTGTTCAGTCCAAAAGAAAAAAGGGACTGCTTACCTCCCAGGTAAACCACTTCTGTTAGGAAATACTAGAGTCTACAACCGACGTTAAAACCACGCATCCCAGAAGGCCTTTTTTTTTTTTAATGTAAAACTAACCACGTGCGACCGGATGTCTCTGTATGACAGGACCCAAGGGTTTAAAAATATCTGTCTTTGTTGTAGCGCCAAATCATCTTTCAATCCAGTTGTGTTGAATAAGAAATTAGGGGCAGGAGAGAACTGCAGATTCTCGCTGATGAGACACTGCTGAGCCAGATGAAACAGTTTAGAGTAAACTTGTCACTAGCTTGGGGGCAGTGGTGTATGTGTGTTGGGGGTGGGGGGAGAAGGTTTGGACAGGAATACTCTAAAGATTCCATCAGTGCTGCAGAATAGCAAAGAGGGCCAGATGAGCCTTTAGTGTAAGTATAAATGCCAGCAACTTCGCCTTTTCTAGAAAGACAAGTCACTGTCCTCTTAAACCATCTCACCTGCACTCCACCCCGAATTTTGAGAGGAAAGAAAAATCAACTTTATATATAATCATCATAATAAAAATCAAAATTGATTTAGCGAGACAACTATCTTCTTTTATTAGATACTTTTGCCTCAATGTAGAAGGAAGGAGAAAAAAGAAGCCCCCCACCATCTCTGCCCTCCCAATGTCTTTTAAAAAAAGAAAAGAAATAAAAAAAAAAAAAAACAAGGTCTACAAGTGGAAATTGGTACTCAGTGCAAAAGGAAACGGCAGTAGGTTGCCAATGGGGGAAAGTCGCCAGTGGCCCCTCCTGACCATCAGCCCCTGAGAATCTGGTTTTCATGTACTCACCCAGTAATCATCTCAAGCAACAACAGTCTCTGAACTTATTAATTAGTGTAATTTTCAGGGACTCTCACAAAACGACATTTTTCTATTAATGGCTCTTTACAAGATATACCCCCAATCTCCATCCTCTGTATTTTTTCAAATTTAATATCTCAAAAAAAAGGTCTTGAGGTTGGTAAGGAGGAAGGCGGGAGTGTCTTGTATATGTGCTGGAAAGGTGGTGGGTGGGTGGGAGCAGGGAGCTGAAAAAAGCAGCCCTTTTTCTTCCTCCCCAGCCTGGTAGAAGGAGGCTCGGGGGTTTGCTGCAGTCCAGCAGACACCCTTTGATTGAGGAGGGTATTTGGGGAGTTGCAGTGGTGTGCAGAAGATCATGTCTTTGCCCCACGGTGCTGTCAGCGGTGACAGATCCCAGATGGAGCCGCTACTGTATGGCAGATTGAGTTTCCCAGCAGAAAACTCTCTCCCTCCCTCCTAAACGTCTTCAAAAACCTTCTCCAGATACTCCAGGTCACTTCGTCTGAAAATGAAAAAGCTCAACCTCGAAGGTTGGGGCTTCTTTTACTTTTTTTTTTTTTTTTTTTTTTTTTTGGAGTACGTTTTAGTTTCTCTGCTTTGCCTCTGTCTGCCTGACTCTTCGCCCAGCCCGGACTCTGAGAGCTGCTGCTGCTGAAAGCGAGCATTGCAGCTGTAGTCAGGATGTTACCACTCTCTCCAGCCCGCCCGCCCCCGGATGCCAGATCGGAGAGGGCTGCCAGCCTGAGTCGACCAACTGCCCCCTCACAGGCCCCCAACACACTATGCAGGTATTTCCAGCCCAAAGCTGGTGCGGAATGATTTCCAAGGCAATTCAAACACTGATTCGGCCTGAAGCAAATCCTGCCGCAGGTAGGTGCCGGGACTAGGGTGAGGGGGAAAGGAGAAAGGAAATTAGAGGGGAAAAAACCTGGTGGGAGTCGCCTTCTTCTGGAATGCGTCTTATTCCTACATTTTCCTTGGCCAAGGAATCTTGGAAGAAAAGTACCAGAATGGCATCGGCTCAAATTCGCCTTAGGCCGAGAGAGAGAGGGAATGAAAAGGGAAGGAATGAAGAGGAGGGTAAGGGGAGAATAGGGGAGAGGTCTGCAAATGAAGCGGAATAGAGATCAGCTCCATCCCCTTTCCTGCGGCAAGATTTCCTTAAGGTTCTCCACCAGCTGCTCTAGTAGACTTTGCTGCGGGGTCTCTCTAGGGCTGCCTGAGGGGCCCAGAAGACTCCGAAACTCGAGGATGTAGCATAGGGAGGTGGGGATGAGGAACAGGAGGACGGGGGTGCGGTTAGAGTAAGGGAAAAGGTTCCAGATCTCCAGGAGCTTGAGGTGGATCAAGCCAGGATAAGGGGGACGAGAATCGGGATGTGTGTGTGCAAAGACAACTGAACACAAGCTCCGGGTAAAGGAGTCCCATCGGGGCGGAGCTGTAGAGAGGGGAGGAGAGTGGAAGGTAGGGAAGGGATAGCAAGGTGAGCTCTGGAAGATTGAGGCAGAAGTGGGGAGGCTGGACTTAGGTCCTCTCTTGGCTGAGAAAGACGGGGTAGGAGCCAAGATCAGGAAGGCTCGGAAGATTCCCGCTTTCCCCAAGATAAATCTTCATGATCGTCTTCTGTCCTTGAACCATCCACCCCACTGGAGAGTCCCCTTTTGCCTCTGGAGAAGAAATTCGAGTTTTGAAATTTAATTGTAGTTGTATGTATATGTATGTGTAGCATGTATGTGTTTGTGTATATAAACACAGTATATATTAAACCGAGAGCTTGGGCAGCTTTAGGTTAAATGGGTGGCCAAAGAGCTGGAGGGAGAGGATGACGGGAGAATGAAAGGGATACCAGAAGTGGTTTAGAAGGGGAGGGGGGTCACTAACATTCTTTCCTTCCTTTTACCAATTGCTCTCTCTCTCTCTCTCTCTCTCTCTCTCTCTCTCTCTCTCTCTCTCCTGTCTCTTATACACA
>NC_058135.1:92229008-92244312 GCF_016433145.1 Gracilinanus agilis
TGGGGGGGGGGGGGAAGGGAGGCAAAAAACACGGTCCCTTCCCTGAAAGAGCTAAATCTCTGCCGCTGCACCGTCTCTCTCCCGCTGTCCCTCCGTCTCTGTATGAGTCTCCAGTTGGTTCCCTCACCCTCGACCCTCCTCAAACAAGAATTCACTAGCTTGCGAAGTTTCGCCTTCCTTCGGAGGCTATGACTGGCAGTTTTAACCAAAGACAGGGAGCTTGGGTCTTTCATTTATCTATCTTGAAAAGCGATAGATGAACCCCTTTTCGCTTTAATTCTGGTTCCGATGTGCTCAGTAAAGGATCGTAGGGTGTTTATGGCGACGAACTCTCTTCGTTCCCAACTCCAACTGCTTAAAAGATCTCTTTTCTCCCACCTGCAACACTGTGTGACCATTTCATCCAGCACAAATAACATAATTTAAAAGTGTTTGCATGCTAGACCCTCTCCTTGGCTGATGCTTTATTAACGGACAGAGCCTAAGTGATAAAGAAGTAAGAGACCTAATGAATTGTGGGACCCTTAGTGAACTTTAAAATTAATTATGTCCAGGATAGCAAAGCCAGGAAACTTTCAAGCTTGAATATTATTTTCACTTCACAAAATAAAAGTGTGGAATGGCAAGTATTCATGTTGAGTATAAAAAGAGAAACACTTCATTTCCACAAGCACAGACATCCACTTTACCTCTGGGCTCTCTAAAAATCTTTCTCCCCTCTTCTTTCCTTCTTTGCAATTAGAAATTTTCATTCATGTTTATAGCTCTAAGAGACACTAAAAGTAATTGGGAATAACTCCTCTATTTTACAAATCGGGAAAGCAAGACTGTCAAAGTGATTTGTCCAAGATTGCCCAGCTAGTGTCAGTCAGGACTAAAACTGAAGTCTACTGATTCCCTTACAATGTTTGCTCCATCAATAAGCCTGTTCTCTCTCCAAAGGAGGGTTGCCATTTTTAGGTAAAGTTATCTCAACAGATCCCTGAATGCTTTTTTTTTTTTTTTATGTCTTCGCAACAGAGGCAAACTTTAAAAGTCAATGGGAAAAAAAGAAATATTTCGTTTAGAAACAGTTTTAAACAAAAATATGGCGTTGGAGGAAAATACTCATCGGTTAAATGACATCTTCAGGATAATTTATTTAATATAAATTTAATAATTATATATAATGTAAGGTAGATCTAAGCTGTTTCCCCAATGGCTTTATTTAGCTTAAAGAAAGCAAAGTCATTTGTATTATAAATACTTAATCTTCATTTTTATTAAACACATAAAGGAAAGAAGATTCATCTTTCCAAGGGGGAGAAGGGTTGAAGATTTTCATAAAGAAACTCTGTATATTTGTTCTCATCAAAAGCACTGATCTATTGACATGGTAGCATGAGTTTTATTTTGAGACTAGTGAATGTCTGGAGATGAGGATGCTGAGCAGACATATAGACAGACCTCTGGAGTTGATCAAATGCAAGGGAACTCCAGCGGTTAATCGAAAATCACATGTTATTATAATGCAACTAGATCAAAGAGAGGGCCAGGGAAAGCTGGGACCTACCAATATTTATTTCTCTGTCTCACTGATAATAGTAGTTTCAGAGTTTTCCTGAAATCAATAAATGTAGAATTTGAGAAAAAAAAGAGAAACAGAGTGACAAATGGAGAGAAAGAGACACAGTCACAGACATAGAGACAGAGATAGAAAGACAGAGACAGAGAATAAAATAAAGAACTTTTATTTCCTTTTAAGTGAATCTTCCTCAAGTGTGGGCTAAATTTAGAGGTAGACTTAGTGTATGTATATGTTTACTGACAGTTTTCAGCTAAAAAATTACCTATATAATGGATGAGGGGAGAGTCTGTGAGTCAGGAAAGACCCAAAATATTAAACTGCCTGTTTGCACTGCATCAAATAATTACCTACATTTCCATTTGACTTTGCATCAACCTGGCCCATATTAGTAAGCATCTCCAGGGCTCCTGTGGGCACTGTGTTAGTCAGAAGCAATGACTTTGGGAATCATTCCTTCTTTAGCCTCCAAGAAACAAACAAACAAAAAAATACACAAAAATAACATCCCTTAGACCTGGAAAAGGCTTAAGTTTTTTAAAAGTTGTAAATGTGGCCAGATCTTAAAAGACTCCTCTGGGAGATAACTTTACGTGACTCGTTGGAACATGAATTTCTGCATAATTATATCAGAATGAAAGGATATATTAATGACTAATCAAATCAGCTGGTATTTTGAATACCCCTACTATTAATGTCTGTAAAAATATGAGATCTCTTTTTGAGTCTTTTAGATTCCAGTCAGTATATATATTTTAAAGGTGAGTTTTTAAAGTGAGAAAACAAAATGGCAAAAAAAGAAGAAGAATGGGGAAGGGAAGGGAAAGAAAGGGAAGGGAAGAGAAAGGAAGGGAAAAGGTTTCCTTCAAATGTTGAAAGAAGACCTGTAATCTCCATATTCAGCTTTGACTTTTGTTCCTGTATCCTGAAAAGGAGAAATGCCTTGTTCTATAAGTCTTCTGTCTAAGCTGAACTACTTCCTTGGCTTTTTCACCTCTGATCTCATCTTCTTTAGAAAAGATGGTACCTTGCTGATAGACAAGACAGGGAAGCTGGAGAATGAGGAGAGAAAGTCCTACATCTGCTTCTTTCCTTTCCTCCTGGGCAACTCAGCTAGAGGGAGTTGATTTTCAGCTGCAAGAAAAGAAAGGATTGATAAAGTGAAAGAGATCTCACTCAAAGGACTCCTTAAATGAAGGAAAGAAAGAAAGGAGATTCCTATTAGAATGCAAGAAAGGCTGCCCAGTCCAAAGACTGGGGAACTGGGCACAGAGACTCAGAGAGATCAGGACAGATTTAGGGTCTGGTACTAAAGACCTCAGAATTGTTCTGAAGCAAGCTTCCCTAAGTAAGATTCAAGGGCTATACTTTTTTGAAGTTCTGATTCTAAAATCCAGGCTTGCTAGGATTCACATCCTGAACTCTGAACAATTCTGAAGTTCATATCCTGAAATGAGGGTTCTAGGACTTATTTTAGGATTAGGAAGTGGGGAAGCTTAAGTTAAGGGAATTTAGAGACTGAGAGGCCTCATGTTCTAGTTGTGGGCATGACTGAAACTTGGTAAGATTATCTATCACCCTCATTTCTATCCTAGAATAGACAGGTGCACACTCTTATCCCATGCAGTTTAGGGCATCTTGCAGGCAGCTTACAAAGTCAGAATTTATGATCAGAACATCAAATTCTTAGAGTACATCTACCACCACCACCATCCCAATTCTTGGATACATCCCTATACTTCTTTTTTTTTGAACATTATTTATTTAGAATATTTTTCCATGGTTACATGATTCATGCTTTTTCCCAACCCTCTTCCCTCCCCCCTCACAGAGCTGACAACAATAACCACTGGGTGATTCATGTATCATTATCAAAACCCATTTCCATGTTATTCATATTTGTAGCAGAGTCATCTTTTAACATTAAAACTCTAATCATATCCCCATCGAACCATGTGATCTATCTTATGTTTTTCTTCTGTGTTTCTGCTCCCACAGTTCTTTCTCTGGATGTGGATAGTGCTCTTTCTCATAAGTTCCTCTGGATTGCCCTGGGTCATTGCATTGCTGCTAGTAGAAAAAGTCTATTACATTCAATTATGCCACAATACATCAGTCTCTGTGTACAATGTTCTCCTGGTTCTGCTCCTTTTGCTCTGCATCAATTCCTGGAGGTGCTTCCAATTCATAGAAAAATTCTCTAGTTCATCATTCCTTACAGCACAATAATATTCCATCACCATCATATACCACGATTTGTTCAGCCATTCCCCAATCAATGGACACCCCATCATTTTCTAATTTTTTGCCACCACAAAAAGCGCGGCTATAAATATTTTTGTATAAGTACTTTTTCCTTATTATCTCTTTGGCATCCCTATACTTCTAAAGAATATTAATATGTAGTGCAGTCTGTTTCCCAAAACTGATGACACCCCCTCCTCCATCTACAACAACACATCAATCCCAATATAGTTTGAGTTTGCTAGAAACAATATCATGCGGTCAGGGCATTTGGAAAACTGCAGGTCCAGAAGATCAAGTTTCCAGATCCCCTAAGAGTCTCACTAGGAATTTATTGGCAACGAGGCAGTTTGGAGTAGTGAAAAATCTCCTTCAACCGGGAGTCAAAAGAAATGAATTCTAGTTTAGGCTCTGGTGCTTATTAAGCCTTTTTCATTCTAATAAGTCTGTAAGTCTTTTTAAAAAACTCAAACTTAAACACCAATTAAATAGGCATTTCCATATATATTTTCTTATGGGGAAAACCAGTGGAGTTAACTAAAATATATGTGGGTTCAGAAGCGTGAGTTGGAGACAGGAATGGACAATAGGTGGGGACTTAACAAGATAGGGAAACTATACATATAATACTAGGGGAAAAAGAGGATTCTACATGAAATGGCAGCTCTCTATTATGTACAGTTTAGTTTTCTTTTTAGGTGTATAGTAAGATCAGCTTGTTTTCAAAACTGTCCTGCTTATTTCATCTACTTAGCCTGCCTTCTTTTGGTTCTATTGAGATTTCTCAATGGTCCTCATCTTTCTTTTCTTTTCTTTTCTTTATGCTATACTATGCATATATCCACTAGGGGAGGGGAGTGGAGAGAAGCCTTATAAAAAATATATAATGAAGCAGAACATTCCACAATGGCTGAGTCTGAAAATGAATGTCTCATTCTGTCTCTTATGGCAATCACTTCTCTGTCAAGAAGAGGATAATGTAGGGAGCAGCTGGGTGGCTCAGTGGATAGAGAGCCAGGCCTAGAGACAGGAGGTCCTAGGTTCAAATCTGACTTCAGACACTTCCTTGCTGTGTGACCCTGGGCAAGTCACTTAACCCCCACTGCCTAGCCCTTACCACTCTTCTGCCTTGGAACCAATACACAGTATTGCTTCTAAGACAGAAGGTAAGATTAAAAAAAGAAGAAGAAGAAGAAGAAGAGGGTAATGTTGAATCTTTGGTTCTCTAGAATTGTGGTTGGTCCCTCCATTGATAAGAGATCTCAAGTCTTTCAAAGTTTAAAATTTCCCTGAGTCTTTCTGAGCTTCTATATGTTTGTCTGGAAAATGGAAGTGATAATCAGTGCCTTACCCTGCCTTCCTCACATAGTTGCTATGAGTATTGAATAATAAACCTTTTCAAAAGATCCCACCCAAGGTATTTGGGATTGTTATTCTAAGGGGCTTTTTTTTTTTTAAACTTTGGCTCTGTCCACAGATAGGTCAAGATAGGTCCCCTCCCTTCAGCTTCCCAGGACCCAAGAGCACTCAGGACAACTCAATAAATAACTTCATGGAATCATTTTTCATGGAAAAGCAATCGAATAGGATCCTACAGCCAAGTTTCTGTACTGAAACCTTTGGATAAAGGTGTTAATCAATATGACTAAGAAGGAGGTCTTTTTCAGGGGTTCCACCTAGGGTTTGTGTATATGGATGTATGTATAAATCTATTTTGACATAACTGATTTCCTTTGTAATCTTGTGTATTCTATTCTGTGCATTTAAAGAAGAGGTCCATAGGCTTCACCAGACTTCTGATGTGGTTCATGACACACACGGACAAAGTTATGAACCTTGGACTTTAATGGTTCCAGGTCAATTAATTAGCTCTTGCTATGCAGTGGACACTTTAAATGATCTCTCACTTTAAATAAAGAAACTCTTCAAAGTTCCCCACTGCCTCAATAAGTCTTTTCCTCCAGGCCAGAGTGCTTCTCTGTCCCCTCTCTGGAGGCAGCAGGGGAAAGGTTGGACTCAGCTTCCCTCTGGCTCCCCCTGGCTGTGAGCACTCCCAAGCTGATACCTTTCTTTTCTTCTTTTATCTTTTGCCTCTATAACTATGGCTCATGTTTCTCCAATCCAAGCTGGAATTTCTTGAAAGGGAAGTTGCAAAAAGTATTAAAGCAGGTTGCTAGAAAGTCCCTTTAGTCATGCCTCCTGATTTATCCTACCTTAAACAGGTTTACTAAAACCCATGTGTTGTACAGGCACAAATACAACTGTAGAAAAACCAGGCTGAGACTAAATGGGAAGGGGGAAGGGGGGAAGGAGCCTCCACAGAAATTTGACCATTTCAGCCTCCCACTCTCTTAGGAAGGAGACACTTGGCTCCTTCAAACCACAAAAATTCTTCCCAGCTAATTCACCTTCTGAACATGGGATGCCTTATTTCTAGCCCCCTTGTTTCTTTAAACAACAACAACAAAAAACTTTTAAAAACAGAAATTTATTGATAGGTTTTACTTTACCTATATTTCCCCTTCTGTTTTTCCCTCTTCCCTTCTTTGAGGGAGCCATCCTTAAAACAAATTCAGTGAAATCAACTGACACATTCAGACATAGTGTTCTACACCATGGACCTGAACCTTTCTAACAGAGTGTGAGAGGCATTTTCTCATCTCTTCTTTGAATCCCAGTCTCTTTTAGTGGATATTTTTCTTCTAAAGTGGTGAAATATGTTACTTCCCTACTTTAAGGGCTCCCAACAGCACCTGGCTTGTAGTTCAGGAAGATTCTTTAAGGCAATAGCCCTTTTCATCAAAGCACAAAACAATTTTGTCTCTAGTTTTTTCTAGTTAAAAGCCCAGTTAAACATTCCATCGATTCTTATTTACCTATCTCCTCCTTCCACTCCGGCCTCCCACACACCATCCTCAGCAATGTGCCCCACCCCTTCCACTCTTCACTTTCCTCCCCCTGCCCCGGTGTTGCTTCATAGGAACAGTTCTAACTGCTCTAGGGAGCAAGGTGTCTGAATTCTTCCTGGAGAGGCATTGGGGAGGGTGGGGGGGGGGTCCTCTTGCTGCTGGCCTGGAAACACTCCATTTTCCCACAGTATTTTACATTCATATTACTTTTCACACCCTGTTAGGCAGTAATGGCACTGAAACTGCTAAATACTTCCATGCTCTCCACCCGCTCTCTAGAGACTCTATCAGACCCACTTGGCTTCTCCTGTGATTTTAAGAGATTTAAGCTATTTTTCCTTTTTTTATGCAATGGCTTCTCCTCTCCTCTCCTCTCTTCCCCCTTCCCCTCCTTTTCTAGAATCATGATATTCTGAAAGAGGCTCTGATTTTTGAGTTAGGGAGTTTGCTTCCTCTCTGGGACCACTTAGCCCATTATGCCTTTCAATGCCTCCAACATCTCAGAGTCAGGTAAAATTGAAGAGTCAGGATGGACTGGAATACAGGTCTTCCTTTGGAGCAGTTATTCGAACTAACTTCTACAGCAGATTAATACTTCAGTGATGTTGAATAAAAAGAAAAATATATTGCCCAATATACCTTCCCAGCTCTTCATGCTATTGAATCTTCACCCTCAGGGTGTTAAAGATACAAAAAACATAAAGACCCCACATTTTTTTAGTCAGCTTGGTATAGTATCTCGATACCTATCTGGTTAGGGAGAAGAGGAGAGGGAATCTTGAACAGAGAGCAAGTCTCCAGACACCTCTCCCACATCATTTTTGAACCTTGGGAGACCAGGAAACTATCACACCCTCCTGACTAGGTCCTCTCTCTGCACCTGGACTGTGGTTACAGTAAGGTGTTGTTAAAAAAAAAAAAAGCAAGTCTTATAAAGGGGAGAGGCTCTATGGTACTGATTACTGTGAGGCAGCCTTATCTGAAAGTCATAGAATTTTAGAGCTAGGGATTTTAATAAGAAATGAACAAGACCAATCTCTCATTTTAGACACGAGGAAATTAAATCCTCATATTAGATGTGACATATAGGAGCAGTGAGGTAGCACAGTAGACAGAGTACCAAGTCTGGAGTCAGGAGGATCTGTGTTCAAATTTGACCTCAGACACTTCCTTGTTGTATGACCCTAGGCAAGTCATTCAACCCTGATTACCTAGAAATGATACTAAGATAGAAGGTAAGGGTTTGTTGTTGTTGTTGTTGTTTTTAAGTGACTTTTCTAAAATCACAAAGATGATACAAACAGCAATCTGGACTGTCCCAAAGCAAAATGGCCTGCTTTGAAAGGTAATGAGTTCTTGAATGATCACTTCCCTGGATTGTGGTAGAAGAGGTTCTGTTTAGGTTGCACTAGATGACCTTAGGTCCCTTCCAACTCCAAGATATGCATCCCAGCTCTACGACCTTGAGAAGGAGAGACCCTAACTTGAAATGGAAGGTATCTTACCAAGTTTGGGGGGGAAAAACTGAGTCTAAAGAAAAGTAACAAAGAGTGTGAGACAGAATGACTTCAAACCCTTTCTATAGCACGAGACTGTGCCACTCTGTCTCCAACCTTACTTCTGGCTCAAACTACATTAAAGCCACCACAATTTGGACTCTAGGCTGCCTTACTTAAAAGCTAATTTAACAAAAGTTAGGAATAATAACAACATATCCAAACAAACCCCTCCTTAGGAGGAATTTTCCTTACACCAAACTTCTGTAATAGGTAGGGTATCATATTATAGATGAGAAGCTGGCTCAGAGACACTTAGTGGGTTGCCCACTATCATACAGAGAGTAAATGTCAGAACAATATTTGAGCAGCAGTTTTTTCATTGCATCATTCCATTTCTGGCCCTCACCACTTTTTCCCCTGGTACCTGACTCCAGGATGAGCCAAGGGATTCTAAAGGGTGATTACAAAGGAAAAACCCAAAGGCTTAACACTTGCCCTTGAAATGTTATCTATCAAATGTTCTTCCATTTGTATTTTACTAGGTCCAGGCTGGGACTGGGTAGGTGGGTCAGAGAGGGGATGTATTCACAAAAATGAGTCGACTGGAATAGGACCTACAAGCTTACTATCCCCAGAGCCAGAAGGAGAGAGAATCTTTCCTTCCAAGGTGCTTTTCAAGATGCGTTAAGCTCATGACCGTTAGCTAAAACTTTGTGGATGGTAGCCTTCAGAGGAGGGTGGAAGGTTTTTCAATGGAGGGATGCTGAAAAGAAACGGACAGAGTAACAAAGACAGAGACAAGTTAAAGAGCCAGGCACTAGAAACAGAGAAATGAGTTGGAAGCCCTGCTCTACCATTAGTATGTATGAACTTGGGAAATTACTTCTCTCTCAGTTTCCTCATCTATATAATGGAAATGAGGGCATCTTGAGCTAGAAGTTCTCTAAGGTCTCCTGTGGTTTTACAAATCTTTTCATCTCCCCCATGTCATCCTTCTCTACTTCCTGGGAGTAGCTCTGCCTGGTGGGCCACTTTTTAGAGTCTCATCTTCAGACTCCAGTTCCAGTTAGCTAGGGAAGCCTTGTACATTCCTGTGGAAGGTCAGTGTAGTCTCCTAGTGACCCGAAAAAGGATGATCTTACCTCCTTAAAGGTCTAACAAATACTGCTGAGGAGTGATTTAGACCAGGGCGGAAAAGCTGACTCAAAGGGTTAGTAGCACTTTGAGCTCTGTACAAAGGCATTCCACGCATTATCATACTTATCATCATTCACAGGAATGTGAAGGTTGCCTCAACCATGCTGATTAATTTTAGGAGGGCTGGAAATCTACTATAAATGTTTTCTCTTCTTGTGCTTTTATATTTTCCTTTGGATGGAATAGTGGAGAAAGAAATTTAGGGGTGGGCTGGAGAGGAGAGAAAAACAACCCCTACCCCAAGCACTCCATTCCACTGAGCCACCTGAGCTCCTCTCCACTCCCCACAACCCCATTACCTATCTTCACCTACTGACTAAAAGCCAAATGAAGAGTCCTGCTTAGATTTGGTAATCAAGAACTTAGAGGGGACCTCGACTTGATTGTACCTTAAGCAATATCAAAGGTCCCCTGGATAAGAAGTGGGAGTGAGATGTCATGTTCTAAACCATCCAGTATTTTGTTATTTTCTTTTATTTTCTTTCCGTTGATACTTTTGGTTTCCCCCAATAAGGAATTGGGACAGGGGTGGTGTTTTTTTTTAAACCCTTGTACTTCGGTGTATTGTCTCATAGGTGGAAGATTGGTAAGGGTGGGCAATGGGGGTCAAGTGACTTGCCCAGGGTCACACAGCTGGGAAGTGGCTGAGGCCGGGTTTGAACCTAGGACCTCCTGTCTCTAGGCCTGACTCTCACTCCACTGAGCTACCCAGCTGCCCCCGGGGGTGGTGTTTTGCAGAATTTTGAGGTCCAATAGAAGATCAGTGCTACAAGGATAGAGGACTAGATAAGGGTGAGTATAAAGAAGTAGTTTGCTATATGAAGTTGGCAGAGGGCAGGATATTTTTTTTTATGCCTTCCTCTTTTACTAAAACATACTCTGGAAAAATCTTTCCTCTCTTACTGGCCATTCTCATTTCTTCTCTGAGTGCAAGCAGAACTAGGATAAAGCCTATGAAATCTTGCCTTGGATAATCAGACCTACTATTTTATGGCTAACTGCTAATCCACTTTCCCCCTTTACCCTACAGAGCATTCCCTACGCTTTGCAAAGCTTATAGATGCATTCATTCACAAACAAATCCACACTCACACTGTTGTAGAGCTATCCCAAAACTTTCTCACTTTGGGCAATGGGCTCTTCAGCAAGGGATCTTGCTGTTTATCATTTACTTTCCCTGGGTTTTAGAAGCATTTCTTAAAGACTTGGGTCCTGATTTCTTTTCGGTGGAAGACAATTTTAAAATTGGCAGCACTGAAATGAGAGTCATTTGAAGATCTTTAAAACAGCCTGAGTATAGTAACTCCTTTTCTGGTCATTTAAAAAAAGTGTCTTGTTTCCTAAATACACATTGGTACTTCCCAACCTTATCTGGCCAGTTATTACTATTCAATCATTAAACAAACAAAAACTTTTAGTGCAGCCTGGCATAGTAGACAAAGTGCTGGGCTCTCCAATGGATTCCAATGATTAGGAAGAGCTGGGTTCAAACTTTTCCTCCAATACTATGTGATTTGGGGCAAGTCACTCAACCTCTCAGTGCTTGAAGGAAACTCTATAGGACTTATCTATTAAGGTATAGTTATGATCTGAATTGGAGGAAGGAGTTTCTACACTGGAGGATGCCACGCTGACCCATATCTCAAACTCACACCTCCCCTCTTTTAAATAAACAAATCAATTTAGCTATTTGTAGCTATTTCATTTGGTGGTTCCAAGATTGGAATACCAGATTTTCGACCCCTCTTCCACCATTTTAACATGTTTATATCTCTTCCTCATTATCATTTCCCAAGATTATTTACTGGGCTCATATTTGTTCTGTTGTCTTCCGAGTGGAAAGAAGACTGGGGTGGGTAAAGGCAGGGTGGATAATTACTTGCTTGGGACAAAATATGTGGGGAGAGGAAGCAAAGGAGAACAACTACATATTTTTACAAATGAAAATATTTTCCCTACATACCACAGAATGGATTTAGATCAGTGGATTTAGAGCACAGAGACTGGAGGATCTGGCTTCAAATCTGACTTCAGGCACATCCTAGCTGTATGGCCCTGGGCAAGTCACTTAACCCCCTTTGCTTACCCTTATTTGCTCTTATGGTTTGTAACCAATACACAGTAATGGTTGCATGATGGGAATTAAAGTTGTGGCTTCTGCCAAGAAAAGGTCTTTACCCATTATTTTTTTAAACCCTTAACTTCTGTGTATTGGCTCCTTGGTGGAAGAGTGGTAAGGGTGGGTAATGGGGGTCAAGTGACTTGCCCACGGTCACACAGCTGGGAAGTGCCTGAGGCTGGATTTGAACCTCGGACCTCCCGTCTGGAGGCCTGACTCAATCTACTGAGCTACCCAGCTGCCCCCGGTCTTTACCCATTATGATTCTGCTTACCAAAGTGAGTTAAGTTTCCAGTAGACACTTTTCTGAACAACAGCAACTTGAATCGGGATTGAATCATAGATTGAGTCTTGGAAGGGACCTTAGAGGCCATCAAGTCTAGCTATCTTATTTTATACTTAAGGAAACTGAATTACAGAGAAGTTAAGACACCTTGTCCAAGGTGGTACAGCTAAGTGTCTGAGGTGGAATTTAAAACTGCAAGATAAAGGATAAGGGACCTGTAAACGAAGAATAGGCCAGGTCAGAGAGCTGAAAGGAGAATGAGAGATACAGGTACTCCCCCTGCAAACTCTCTTCCCAAGGATATTTGAGAAGCAATCAATCATAGAAAGGAAGAGGTGGGGACCCCTCTGAACATGGAAAGTTTAAAAAGGAAGGGAAAGCTAAGATGAACAATTGGGTAGCTAACATAAATGCCAATGTTGAAGCATTAATTCAGGCTCTAACTTCCTGACAGAGTAAAGCACTATTGTTTAAAGGTAGAGCTGCAAAGATGTCACACACTATACATACATACATACATACATACACATATACACATATATACACATATATATTTGCGGAGTCTCTTTGGTCTCCAATGCCATATTAGTTTGAATATACAGTTTTGAGATGGAGGATCTGGAGGTTTTCTAGCTAAAAAGGAAAATGAGTTTTATACACCAGGTTCGAAAAGGGAAAGAAATGTGGGTAAAGGATCAAGTCTCCTCAACTGCAGTTGCCTTTTTGCTCCTACCTGACCAGTGTGTGTCAGCTATAGCTCCAGCTCCCACAGGTGTTGGAGCCAGGAATGGGGGACAGCATCTGAAGTGAGCCTTGGGGTTTGAGTCTTGACCTGGTCACCTGAAGCATCTCAGGGAACTCCTAGTCTCCTCCAGGGCACTCATTTCGTAGCGGTTTACACCCAGACTCAAATCTGGAAACTCAGTCAGGCTCCCTAACTGTCCCTTCCATTTCCCGCCCCATTTTACTAGCAGTTCCTTTGGCCAGAAGTAATGTTATTAAGATTATTAATAACAACAATAATCACATAATACATGTATAACTCAGCTTGATTTGCTTGTCAACTCCGGGAAGGAGTGGGGAGACAACATGAATCATATAACTTTGGGAAACATGTGGATGGCTATTAAAATAAAATTTAAAAAGTTAACGTAAAAAAACCAATAATAATCACATCTAGAGTAACAAAATAAGATCTGGGATTTTTTAACAGAACTTTTCTCCGTCTGGGGGGAGGGGGAGCTCCAGAGAGACTCCTAGGCTGTGAGAAATGCAAGACTTTTATCAATAATTCCCATTTCCGTAAGGATTTGCTCACAATAGCTCAGTCAGTGACATAAAGGAAAGTAACATTACGCCTCTTTCTTCCTTTTACAGTTGAGGCTCCGGCAGTCACTGAAGGTCACTCCATCACAAGGAACGTCACTTGTCATCTTTTAGTAAGTTTCGCAAGCCACGTCTTCTGATCCCAGCCTCTGATCAAGTTAAGCGACCTTGTCTCCTACTCAATCAATAAGGATTTCTTTTTAGCACTTTCTAGATTGGTGCACACGCAGCCAGGAGTAAGTCCCTGGAGCGGGGTGAGAAGGAAATACGAAAGAAGCAAGACAGGTCCCTCCTCCCTTCGAGGACTTTATAGTCCCGTTAAGAGATTAATCTGCCAGTAAACTCTACTATTTATTAATCCATCTCTACGTGCCAGGCAGGCACCATGCTAAGGCTAGTTCCTATACTGTGGAAAGACTACAGTGTGGCTCAAGAGCTGAGGTTAAGGGGGTGAGGGAAAGGGACTCCTCACATCTCCGTGATGCTTATCAGATTGACCTTTACCATCTCTGGACTTCAATTTCGGGATCTATAAAATAAGGGGGTTATACCACAAGGCTCTGAGTTCCTCTCTAGAGCTGTGAACAATTGTTATTGTTGTTTAGTTGATTAGTCTACCCCCATTTCTTGGCCAAAACAGTGGAGCGGTTTGTCATTTTCTTCTCCAAGGGAGAAGGGATGAACAATTACGGTATATAACTAAGATCCTTTCTGCCGAGGTATTTTTTTTTTTACACAGTCTAACAATAGGTGGTTTCGGTTTTGTTTTATTTTTATTCCCTCTCCCTCTCCCTCCCTCTGGCAGCGTCTGTATTCTAAAAGAGCACCGTTTGTTTGAAAAGACCGTTTTCACGGAGAAATTTCAAGAAGGGGAGGGTAGAGTGCTGGGCCCAGAAGACCCGTGTAAATTTATCACGGGAATTAACAAGGCCGGCGTTGCTGTGTAATGGAGGAGACACAAAATCGACTTGGAAAAAGAAAGATCTGCGGTTCAAGTTCCAGCTCCCAAACACGTGGATTGGATGACCTCGGACAAACCGCTCTACCTGTTTGTCTCGAGACTACTCTTTAAGACCATAAATTGCAGGGGAGGTGCCGGCCTTCTTTGGTAAAGAGAGTTTCCTCATCAAGGGAGTCCCTAATCTAATGAAATCTCAGATCCCGTTCCCATCTCCTACCATAAGACCTAGAACTAGACAGGACCTTAGAGTTCATGGAATCCAAGTCCCTGCTTTTGCACAGCAACAAGGAGGTCTAAGACTAAGGCTATTGGTCTTAAAGAGTGTCTCCTGGGTTCAAGAAAACTCGGCACTTGCTTTCATTGCTAACGAAGCACTTGTATGCATCTATCTCTCCTCTGCCTGGCTGGATTCAGGCAGTCTCTCCACACGCTCTCTCCTGGCCTAGATACCTAGAACACAGTCCCTAGCACCCATGTTCGTAAGAGGCAGAGTGAGAAGCGGACGTGGACGTGGAGTCCAGAAGACCTGTATTCATTCCAACCCCGCCTCTAACACTACCGGTGCAGCACCTCTCCCAGCGCTGCCCGACCCAGCGAGCCACTTTCCCCTCTCGGTAAAAATGAGGATGACTTTTAAGATGCCTCGCAATGTTAACTCAATGAGCGCGTCCCAGTGTGGGTTCTGCCCTTCACATTCTTTGGATTTCTTTCCAAGAGGTTTAGTTTTATGATCGTCCTAGCAGCCTTTGTTAGAATAAAGAAGGAGCAAAGTGGGTCCTTCCGAGGAGGCTTTCTGCAGGAGCTACTACCCAACTTGGGAAAGTCATTGTCCTCTTCGCTGGCAAATATCACGACTCAGGGCCTGGCTAATGTTGTAAGGCACTGGTTAGACTGCTGGTGAGGGTCAGGCTCTCCCGGCTCCACGAGAGCTGACTGCTGCTGATCTGTACCGCCTGCCCTCTCGACAGCCCGAAGCAAGGTTCTCCGCTGGGTTTAGAGAGAACCCGGCAAGCAGGAAATCTTCAGATCTGGCGCTATTACCTTCGCCTTGGGAAACCAACTCCTACACCCTCGGGCTTCTGGATCTGAGACCCAGAGAGCCGCCCAGCCCCAGCCGTTCCCCTGAGGCCTGGGCGGAAGGAGTATAGGCCTTTTTTTTTTTTTTTTTTTTTTTTTTTTTTTTTTTTTTTTTTTTTTTC
>NC_058135.1:92244321-92302314 GCF_016433145.1 Gracilinanus agilis
TTTTTTTTTTTTTTTTTTTTTTTTTTTTTTTTTTTTTTTTTTTTTTTGCCGAATTTCATCAGGAGTTATTTTAGCTTAGAGATCAATGGTCGGGAATTTTAGCTTAGAGATCAATGGTTAGGTGCCTAACTGTTAACGAAAAAGAAGAAACGGGCTGCACCTCAGCACCCTAACTAAAGGGTTAATGGTCTCGGCCCTGGTAACATAGGCTAAAAGAAAATGCCCTGGGCTCAACTATCTGCAGCGCCCCCCTTCCTGTAGGGCCGCAGATGGTACCAGTCTCGGGTTTATTATTTTTCTCCCCAACAGAGAAAGGGGGGGGGGAAGGAAAATGAACATGCTGCATATATTTCCACAGCGGTCGAGTCCGAATTATGCAAGATCACGTTTCAAAAACAATATTTTTCGTTGCCTTCGAGTCATTGCCAGAGACCACTGGAGTATCCGTTTAAGCTCAGCCCTCCAAAAAGATTACTGTCCCCAGTCTGGTGCTCAGTTTGTCTTTATATGGTTGGAATTTTGTTTTACAAAATATTTCGAGCCATCTTTTTTCTTTTTATACTTGCAGCAGGCTGTGGTCCAACTGAGCCGGTGCACCTGAGTTGCCAATTCTGGAAACAATGATTTTAAAGGAGAGAGGGAGGAAGGAAGAGGGAGGACAGGAGAAGGGAGGATGGAGGGAGGGAAGAAGAAAGGAAGGGAGGAAGGAAGCAGAGAGGAAGAACGGAAGAGGGTAGGAAGAGGAGGAGGAGGAGAAGGAGGAGAAAGAAAAGAAGAAAGAGAAGGAGAAGAAGCAGGAAAAGAAGAAGGAAGAGGAGGAGGAGAAAGAGGAGAAGGAGAAGGGGAAGAAGGAGGAGGAGGAGGAGGAGGAGAAGGAGGAGGAGGAGGAAGAAAAAGAAGAAGTTATTCAAGGAATCTTCAATTGGTCCCTCCTGGTAGACCTAGTGAATTCTTTCCCTATCTAGTAATCTCTAGACCTCTGTTTGAGGCAAAAAACATAAATTTTGCAAATTATAAGTAAATATGCTCTACAAAAGTCCTCCTAGGATGGCTTCTTTGTGTGTAGGTAATTCTAGGTTCCTGAATGAATTTACAGAGTTTCAGAATCAGAATCAGCCAATTTGTCAATCGATCAATCAATCATTACATATCCAATATATATTTGGCACTACACACAAAAATGATCTAGTGGCTGCCCTCAAGGAGTTTATAATCTGAGGTGAGGAGAGAGATAACATCTCTAAAATACATTTAAAATTATTTTCTAAGGGAATCAAGGAAGTACTAGCACCTCAGGGGTCAAGAATCTCATGGTACTGCTTGGGTTGAGCTTTGAAGGAAGCTAAGGGTTATGAGAAGAACTGAAGAGGGAATATATTCTCAAGGCCAGGAGCACAGCCTGTTCGAAAGTACAGAAACTAGTGGCTGAGTGTTTTTTGTGAGAAAGTGTATACTTACCTAGCTCTCTTCTGAGAACCAGCCTAAAACCAGAGATGCTCATCATCTATAGCAGCTCTTTAAGATCGTCTACTAAATTCTAGATTGTGGGAGGACAGCTTGGGCTCAAATGAGTGCCCATACTGAGGAAAATCAAAGATCCCTATAGTATTGATATGTGAAATAAAAGCAGGATCAATCAGAATGTAAAAAAACAAAGACAAAATATTCTCCTTTGTGGAGACTGAAAAAATTAAGAACTGTCCAGAAACAGTTGAATTCCATCCTGAGATTGGCTGTTTCTAGTACTTCAGAATTAGACTGAGAGGTTATTGCCTCTGAGTTTGTTTCCTTTCCCCTCTCTTAGCCTCCCACCCCCTACTCCCTCCATCTCTAGGTCTGGTTTCACTTGGAGATTATTTTTCTACACTCTATTTGTAGGACCATGTGGCCTCCATACCTGGCTCTGGGTTCTGTGTGTATGTGTTTTAATACACTATGGGCGCCAATTCCCCTCTTGGAATGGAGACTTGGGTTGGGGAAGGGTCAAAGAAAGGAAGAAGAAACCCAGCTCTATAGTTGCACTATTAATATATTCTTCCGCTGGTGCCTTTGATTCATTCCAGGACAAATATAGCATAAGGAATTTCGGTAGTCATGTTCCCCTCTGCCTTCTCCAGTGCTATACAGTCCTGCTCCCTATTAAATAGCATCCAACTTCATCTTCTTTATGAAGGGCAGAGCTGAGTCTCTTCCTTTATATTTCATGCAGATAGAAAACAAGTGCTCTACTGAACACTCCAATAACTCAGTTATTGGAATAGAATTTTGTTGTCTAGAGCAATGATTTCATCCATGTTAGAAAATAGGGATATGCAGCTCAGCAACTCATCTGTAATTTGTAGCATTAGAAAGTTTTCTAGGAGGCCCTCAGAGATTAAGAGGTCTGCCCAAAGTCAGAATGACAGTATGTTTCAGAAGCACATCTTCTTGACTCTAAAACCAAGCCTCTTTTTTTTGAAAGTGATTTGATAGAAATTGCCTTTTATGGGAAAAAGGTCTTCTTTTCTTTTACATCATCCTGTCTAGCAGCTGTCCATTTACCAACTCAGTCTTACTCTACGTTAATACCTGATTGGTGGCAGGTTAGAAGAAGATAGTGAAAATCAATCTAGAGTCCCAAGAGAAAGTGGTTTGGGGAATATGTGCTCCCAGTTCACTCTAATAATATATCTTGGCTGGTTATTCTGGTAAACACTATCCAACAAATACTGCTGTCCCAGACTTCTGGGCCCCAAGAATTAAGTTAGAGGTAAACTTATTCTGGATTTGCTCTAGACTTGTCCCCAGCATATCCCTCCTTAGTGATGGGTTTCTCTGCCAATCCAGAGAGCAGACACTCTCTTATCCTCCCAGGAATTCCTTGAGTAAAATTGTGATATTTTCAAGTTCTGCCTAGATTTCCCCCTAATTGAAAAGGCTCTAAGGCTCTCTCCAATGGGCAAACTACAAAGTTGAGGCCACCCTCTCTGTCTACACCACTGGCATTGTGGCTACTGCAAAATGAGGTGGGAGGTTGGTAAGGATCTGGAGGGGTTCTAGGATAGTGACCCAAGCCAGCCACCTGTAGTACCATATGCTCCAGAGCTTTTTGCTTAGCAAAACAAAGGAGAGGAGTTTTTCAGCAAGGTACTCTTAGCATGGAGTTTCTTATTAATGACATTTATAGTAGCTGCAAGTGTCTATCATTTCATAATTATAAAGCACTTTACATGTACTATTATTTTTGTCATTAAGTATATTATAATAATAATGCGTGAGCTAGGTGGCACAGTGGATGGGCCTTTGCACCTGGAGCCAGGAAGACCTGAATTCAAACTCTGCCTGACACTGCATTGTGTAACTGGCCAAAACACTTAAATTCTGTCTGTCTTAGTTTTTCCATCTGTAAAAGGAGAATAATACCTACCTCCTAGGGCTGGAGGTTGTGAGAATAAAGTTAGATATTTGTAAAGTGCGTTGTAAACTTTAAAGCCCTGCATAACGGCTAGCTATTATTATTATTATGTAGAGAGATAATGTGGTAAAGTGGATAAAGGGCCAGTCAGTGAATCAGGAAGACCTAGATAAAATCCTGACTGAGGTACGTTGGCTATAAGACCCTGGCAAGTCACTTAAACTCGAAATGCCTCCAACACAAATTCCTGAAATGAGTAGCCCGGCACCTAGATGGAGAGAGTCGCCACACCGGGAATTCCCTTACCAGCAAGAAATCACAGTTCCTCATCTCACAACATTAGTAATCTAAGCACTCTATAAGTGAGTTGCTACGAATAGCTGACATTTATATGACACTCTATAGTTAGCTACAAAGAGGTTTACAGGCACCATCTGATTTTTGTCATCATCAGTAGTAGCAGTATTACTAATAAACACAGATTAGGTAGTGCTGGCCTCCCTGGAAAGCAGTTCAGATCCAAAGGGCAGTGGAAAAGATCCTTTTCTCTTTCTCAAAGACTCCAGAACCTTTTCTGTTCCTAGTCTTAAAGGTGAACTTAGTAGAGAGCCTCGTGGGAGAAGAAATCAATGTTCTGTGCTTCTCGAAATAGGATGCCTGTCCCCACTTTGTCAATGGGTTCCTTCCGCGCGGTCTGAAGGATTGAGAAACGAAGAGTCGTGTTTTCTGGCCTCTGGTGAAATGACTAGACCCGGGCATGAGCCTTCCACCGCTTTTTCTCATTTGTTAGAAAGGTATCATAGTGAAAGTGGTTGGGAGTGTGTGTGCCTCTGAGTGAGGGTCAGAGACAAAGACTGCTTGAACAAATTCCCCCAAGAGCCCTGGGTAAATTCACAAAGATCTTCGGGAGGGATTCATAATTCCTCACGTCATAAACTGTACTCTCCCTTTTTTCCTTTCAGGTCCTTCAGGCAAGCAGCCAATGCCCGTGAAAGAGCCTCCTCATTGGAAATTAAGATAGTTGGTGCTCAGAGGGGTAGCTACGCTCTCGCCCCGTTGGGGCTTTCGAGAACCCTTGGATTCTGGGTCGTTTTTAAAGTGTTCCTCCCCCAATATTGTTAGCATCTTCGGGAGTGTGTGGGATCATCCTCTGCTGCTCTCCGGGTAAGAAAAATGCTCAGCACCAACTAGCCCTCCTGTCCAGCCTGAGGAGGAAATGCCAGGGGAGTTTACCCCCATTTCTCTGAGAAAATGCTTCTTTCCGAACTTGGTGCCCACCAAAGGACTCTGAACAAAGTCCCGGCTATCTAGGGAGAAGGTATCCCAGCTGCTCCCGCTGCCCTGCACATGCGCTCACACTGAGGAGATAGCCTGCAGCAAGCACTTGGGGAAAGGGCGAGTTAAACACCCAGTCAGCCTCTCCGGGCCTCATTGTTTTAATGTCTATAATACTTACGCTTGGTTTGAAAAAGAATAATGTCTTTACATTCAGAAGGAAAAAAAAAAAACTTCAAAGGGCAGGGACTTCACAATATGGAGAACACATGGTTGTCTTAAAAGTCCTTGCCTGCCAAAACGTGTTTCTCAGGACTTTTCTCCTTTGCTTGTCTTTTCTTTTCTTTCTTCTGACGCTCCTCCTCTCCCTTTCTTTTCTTTTTTTCTTTTCCTTTTCTTTTTTTTCCACCAAAAGTGGGTGGTAGCCCCTAGGCTCCGGTTACATGGCTGGGGGGAGGCAATTTGCAGTCAGGCTAAGCAAGGCAATTAGGGGCTGAAATGGTGTATTCAGGCTCAAAGACTTCCTACAGAGGCGTCCTCTTCCTAATCTGAAAGAAGTTCGACTGCCGACCAAACGGGAGCCGCCAAAGCCAAGTGCGAGCAAGCTCTCTGGGCTTGACGTCTATTAGTACAGACCGTGCGCATTCAGGACCAAAGCTCGTCTTTCCCCTCCCTAGTTGGATTTTCTTCAGGACACAGATTATGTGGACAGTTCTTTAGTTATCCTGATTGAAAAAGCTCTAGATTTCCACTCAGGCAATCTGGCATCATATAGTTCCTCTGCTATTTGGCTGTATAATGGGCAAGTCACCTGATTGCTCGGTTTCTTTCGTCGTAAATGCGGCAGCAAGGTGTACCCTGGACAGAATGTCGGGCTGGGAGTCAGGAAGACTCATCTTCCCGAGTTCAAATTTGACTTAAGGCACTTCCTAGCTGTGTGACCCTGGGCAAATCATTTAACTCTGTTTGTCTTAGTATTCTCATATGTAAAATGAGCTGAAGAAGGGAAAGGCAAGCCACTTCAGTATCTTTGCCAAGAAAACCTCAAAAGGCTCACAAAGAATTGGATACTGAACACCACACATAGGAATAGTCCTGTCTCTCTGGTTCTAGGAAGGAAAGAACCTTTGTAAAGCTTAAAGGACTATGGAAATGCGTGTTATCGGTTTAGCCCTATACCTGCGAAAGGAGAAGAGAAGGTAGGGGGGGAAAGAGTTCAAAGCTTAGTCTAAGCAGTCTGCACAGTGAACTTTCCCCTGTGAAGCCCTATCTCTCTAGAGACCCAATCGTTTCTTTGAAAGAATAAAAATGTATTTGAATCCTATCTTTTGCAGCCAAGGCAGCTGAGCTCCAATGGCACACTGCTAGAGTAGAAATGGGATTGGACTTTATCAGAAGTCAGAGCTTTCTCTAGGACACATACATGTGTCCCAGTGGCTGGGTTAGAAAAGGGATTCGGACTCTGCCCCTTTAATGCATCCCTTTCACCACTTCTGTTGGGGGGGGGGGTAAAGGGGGTGTGTGGAATAAATGATATCAGGATATTTTCTCAAAAAATTCAAAGGTGAAAAAATATTGAGGCAAGGGGGAGGTATTTTAAAAGGTTTTCATTATAGTGAGAACATGAAGCTCTTCTAATGCAGTAATTTTGAGCCCCTATGGAAGGAAGCTCTTCACACATGGACCTTGTTAAACTTTCTGACGCTCTGGTGAGGTGTGTGTGTGTGTGTGTGTGTGTGTGTGTGTGTGTGTGTGTGTGTGTGTATTATAATCAGTCCTAAGATACAGATGTGCCCCAGAGAACTTAAGTAACTTAGCCACTTTGTGGCTTCAAGAGCCAGGCCTGAGTGCTGGGGGATGGGAGGAGGGGGAAGATACACACAGGTATAGTAGGTATGATAAACTACTTCTTCTGCTCAGGTGCTGTGATGTCATCAAAGTGGAGAATCTGAGTAGAAACTTTCCTCTGCCAATGCATATAGGCTGTGATTTGCCCAGAATCAGAGCAGAACTTAAATACAGGTCTTCCTAACCCTGAGGCCAGCCCTCTCTCGCTCTCCATTATGTTAGGCTGACTCCCCATAAAACCTAAAAACTACATTGACAAAAATATTCTCTCTCTCTCTCTCTCTCTCTCTCTCTCTCTCTCTCTCTCTCTCTCTCTCTCTCTCTCTGTCTCTCTCACACACATGTTGGGAGAAGAAAAAGGAAGAGAATTAGAAGCAATCTGGTGTAGATGTTGATAGAGAATCGGACATAGCATTCAGAAGATCTGTGTTTAAATACCACCTCAAACACCAGCTATGTCTGGGCAATAGCTCTTATGCTTTACTTTAATCATTTGTAAAATGGGGGTGGGGTTGTCATTGAAGGCTTGTAAAGTACCTTTCAATTCTAAATTTATGATTTTGTGATTGTTATTTGGGAAACCCTGGCTTAATAAAGGGTACCAAGGTAAGATCCAATGACCTGGGTTCTCATCCAGGCTGGAACCCTTCCCAGCTATCTGACTGCTCTCTCAGTCTCCTTTTTTTCACCTTGCAAACATTGGGCTAGTAATACTGCAGTGTTTACCTTGTGAAAAAAGCACTTTGTAATAATAACTAAAACTCCTATAGCTTTAAAGATTGTAGATAGGCTCACTTGCATTTTTATTCAAGTCCTGTGTTGTAAGTACTATTAGTTAATATTTCTCTACTCTAATACTGAAGTCCCAATAACTTAGTCCCAGTTTGCAGATGAGGCAACTGAGGTGCAGCAAAGTAAAATGACTTTCCTATGGCTACAGAGTTAGAATGTGTCCAAGATGGATATCAATGCAGGTCAGCCTGATACAGTAGTCTATTTACTAAACCAGGTTACTTTTGCTTAATTGAAATATGCATTATAATTATAATAATAACAACAACAGTAATGGTAACCAGCAATGTTTACTTGTACTTAGGAAGCAGATGCTGATAAAAAGAAAGGCCTGCCATATTGGAAAGGAAGCCAGCATAATTTCTTCCCACCTGACACTGCAGACTACATGCCTAAATGCAATCCTCAAGTTTTGGTAGAATCCAGAAAAGGGACTTCAAGACATTTTAGATTTATCACTGCTTTTGAAAAGGTATTCTTCATTTGGAGAGAGGAAGAGGTAGCTCTTCTGTATGAAAATGGACTTTTTCCATTATCTCATTCAGTTTTGAAACAATCACATTGGGAGTGATTTCCAAGCCCCAGAGTTCCTCAGATTCGAGATATGTTGGAAGACTCTCTTGCACTTGATGGGAGAATAAGTTTGCCTAGCACAGTCAAACCAGCTTCAAGACTTTCTGGGACCTGAAAGATAGGATTTCTGAAGGTGGGAGAGGAGAATGGGCAGAAAGATCTAGAGAAAAGACTCCTGGATAGATATTATAGGACTTGGGTTTGAATCCACTTGGGTTTGAATCCTAGCTTTGCTAGCTTCATCCCATGTGACAGTAGATTCAAGTCACTTACTGCTCTAGGCCTCAAATTCCTATAAAGTGAGAGAGATGGACTAAAAGATCTCTATGTTCATTTCTAGCTCCAAATCCTATCTTTTTCTTACTTTTGCGACTGTGTTTATGCAGAAACATAGGCCAATATTAACCGAAAGAATAGTTTATTTTTATATGGATGGATGGATGGATAGACAGATGGACGGATGAATGGATAGATGGATGGAGAGACAGATAGATATAGATATAAAGTTATAATAATATATATAGTATATATGTATTTTATGCTATTTAATTATTATAAATATATATACTATGTATACCATAGTACTATATATGTATTTTTTAAATCCCTATTTTACATATGTCAAATGAAATCTATCCTCCCAGAAGTTAAGTGCTTTGCCCACAGATCCAGAAGCATGGCTAATAAGTGTCCAAGGCTAGAAACTGAACTTAGTTCTTCCTGATTCAAAGGCCAAAGCTCTATCACTATACTATACTTCCTTTTGTGGTGTTTGCTCATGTGCTTACATAAACATTCAATACCTCTACACCCTGGAAGTCATTCAGCTTTACAAGTACATCTCAAAATGTTTCTTTAGCTTTTCTTACAAACTAGAATAGTTTTATTGTTGTTGTTAATTAGAAAAATTCAGCATCTCCCATCCCACCCAGAGAGTTAACTGTCCCACCTGGGCTGAGATTTCTTATATTAGTATAGGCAGTAACAATGGCCTCTGATTTAGAATTTCTGTTCTGAACCTTCAGGATTTGCTATAGTAAACATATGACCTATGTTTTGTCGCTGCCTTCTATGTTCCAGGCTCTATGCTAAGTGCTAGAGATATAAAATAAGATAAAAATAGTGCCTGAACTCAAAGGGCTCGTAATCTAATTGGAGAGACAACAAGCAAATAACTATGTATAAATATAGTAATGTACAGGACAAACTGGTTAATGATAGGTTGTGCTGGTAGAGATTAATGTTACCACTCTTATTAATAATAATAATCAGAGAGAGCTTTTCAAATCCCTTTTAGGACAACTCAATTCAACCAACAACTTATTAGCATAAAGGAGATTCAAAATTTAGCCAGATGCCAAAGGAAATTAAAAAAAGGTTTATCTAAAATTTCACCCTTGCCTTCATGAAGCTTATGGCCTAGTAAAGAGCTAAATATACACAGGTAACTAGAGGTGATCATGTGCATTCATCAGAGATGTACACACAAATTTTATTTTCATCTCACAAGCAACTGTGAATTATTCAATATAATCCATATTCTTCAAAGGAAATAGCTTGGAAGTGATTAAAATAGTTTAACCTTACACTTTAGGTTCTACTTTGCCTAGAACACCAGTCTCCTATGTATAAGGTACTCTTTAGATTTTGTTTCACTAATTCTGCCTGTTATCTCTATTTTACTTGCCTACAACGCCATATATAAAGGTTTGCCTATAGTACAAATAAAATACTTTCAGGGAAACAAAGTAGATGGCCATTGGTTTGGTTATAGTTAAAGAAATTGTGACAAATCGAAGAAATGTTATTGCTCCACAAGAAATGGTGAATAAGATTACAGAGAAATATGGAAAAAACAGGACAAAGTGATGTAAGGAGAGAGAGAGAGGGAGAGAGAGAGAGAGAGAGAGAGAGAGAGAGAGAGAGAGAGAGAGAGAGAGAGAGAGAGAGAGAATAACTACAGAAATGTAAATGGATAGAATAACAACAATCAAAACAACCACCACTGCCACCTAAAACTGAAGGCTGTGAAATTACAATGTCCAAGACTGACCATGAAGAAGAAAGGAGAAAATGACCTCCTTTCTTTCAAAAGGTGGGAGGACTGTAAGTGTGAAAGTGTCATAGATTGTAAGATTCCTTTGATATG
This sequence comes from Gracilinanus agilis, assembly GCF_016433145.1. NCBI lineage: Eukaryota > Metazoa > Chordata > Mammalia > Didelphimorphia > Didelphidae > Gracilinanus > Gracilinanus agilis. The sequence goes on from NC_058135.1 coordinate 92,254,353, forward strand.
TAGGTTGGTTTTACTGTTCTGTTTCTCCCTTCTCCCCTCTGCTCTCCTCTGCTTTCCTTTACTCACCTCTCCTTACCTCTCCTCCTTTCTCTCCACCCCAGCCCATTTCCATTTATTCATTGTCAGAAGAATGAACTCTCTACATAAAGGATGGAAAGGGATATATATTTCTTCTGACAATGAATATTTATATATGTGTGTGTATATATATGTACACATATATATATATATATTCGACAGTGTGCTAGAGCACCCTGACCCAGTTCTGAGTGCCATTGTTAAAATTTTTAGAGTGTGTTTACATCTCAGAAGTCAGCAAACTCTACAAATCAGGGCTTGATATTTTGATTTTTTTGTTTTGTTTTTATCTAGATTTTTTTTAAATATTGTTTTTTATCTAGATTTAAGAAAGTCGCAGAGAAAATAATGCAGATTGAATTTTTGAGTGTGTCCTGTAAACATTTCTCCCCAGCATGGATTAAGTCAACTGTTAATCCATACTCTGGATATATTTGAAAATAAAAATGATGTAGAAAGAAAAGATACTGTAGTATACAGAATTGGGGGGATATAGTTTTTTCTAGCTTTGGCTGAGTTCCAAAAGCAGTTGGGCTTTTAGAATCTTGAGGAGAGGCAGTTGACTGGATCTTCGGTGGAGGGAGGAAGTCAATGAGCGAGCTCTTAGATTATCTAGCTTCAATATTGAAATTTAGCCTAGCATTGATATATTTACTTAAGAAATTATTATTTTAGATAGACCCTTTATATCTTCCTTTCCTAATACCACCCTGCCTTCCCTCCCTTACCTTAGTGGCTGTGGAGTTTATAAGGAGAGAAATTAGAGAGGAGTTAAATCTGTGAAGAGTTATCTAATTGACAGCATTATTTATAATTTAATCAAATCATCATTTATTCCCTTTAGATAGCATTTTGTAAAACTGAGTAAGGCAGGTCCTTATTCAGATTCATCTTCACTTCCCTTCCACCACCTGAGGTTCCTGAGATAACTGATAGGGCTTTCCTTTGATCCACCTTCCTAACAAACATCCTTCAAACAAATAAACTCTTTGTGTTTCAATAGTCCTATTTAGTGTAATTTGTCTGTTAGTTATCAAGAAGGAAGAAGAGGGAAAGAGACAACATACTCTGGGCTTAGAGGGTAGCTGAGGCATCCATCTTGAAGGAAGGTGTTACTTCAAAATAGGTCCCTTCCTGTGAAATTAACTAAACCCTGTTTGTTAATTTCAGTCTAGTCTATTTCCCTCAGCTTGGGTTTGAGTCTAAGTCCCAGTCTGTAAGCCTGCCGTGTTAGTCTGTTTAGTTTAACTTCTTTTCTCCCAAGAAGATCTCTGTTTCCCTTCTGTGTTATACTCCTGACTTCAGTCCTATTATACCCTGAATCTCCTTTAATCCCAGCCTACCTGTAGCCTAGTATACCCACTTAGCAAGTCTCCAACATCCTCCTTTCAATTCCCTTATCCCAAACACCTTTCCTCAAATTACCCTCATAACAATACTAACACTTTTTTTTTAAAGACTTCTAGTGACAAAAATGATCAAATAGCATCTTTTCATAGTGCATCTTTGTTCATATTTCGTTTGCCCATGAATCTAAATAAATAATTTTGCATCTGTTAAAAATATCTTCGATTTCGAATCCGTGCCTAGAAAGGGAAATGTGCTCTCCTCTTGCCCACCTCTCATCCTAGCCTTAATGGATGGGAAGATGTTTAAACACCTTTCCTCTCCAGGCTTCTATTGTAGGCTGCCCCAATCAGCAGATTTCTGGTTGACTTCTTCTTCCCTCCTCCTTCACCCCCTAACACCACTAGTTGCAGTTATTTGCGATGCAGTTCAGCCACAGATGGTAAGCGACTGGAGTGGGAAGCAGAGTGGATCACCTTCGTCTTGCTCTTGTTCTTCTTTTAAAAGCCAGGTGGCGCCAACTCTCAACCCCAACTTGAACTTGAGACTGCTACTAGTTAAAGCAGTCAAGTGAAGGAAAAACTTTCTTTTTAATTTCAGAAAGTAGAAGATGGAAGATGAAAACACTTGGGGTGTTCCCCAACTCCAGAGGGTTGTTTTTTTTTCCTTTTCAACCTCATATAGGATGATTTAAAAAACCATCAAAGACAGCAGGTGAAAATAAGTATTTGTCCTAGTGCCTCATGGAGCCAGGTGGAAAGAATATTTTCACTAAGGAGATGTCCTGGTCATTCTGAATGGGTTGGTGGGTTTAGGGTAGGGAATGATATAGGGAGGAAGGAAGTTAAGAAAATTTAAATTCTTCAAGCATCTTCTATCTAATGGCTGGCATGTACACATTCACCTGTACCTATGCAAATACACAGTGTAGTGAACAGAAAACCTCTCTCGGAATGGGAAGACTAAGTTCCAGCCGTGGCTTTTCCAACTCACTATCTGTTTGCATCTGAGCTCTAGTTTCTTCATTTTTAAAATGAATAAGGTCTGGGACAGCTAGGTGGATACTTCCTAGCTCTGTGGCCCTGGGCAAGTCATTTAACCCCAATTGCCTAGCCTTTACCACTCTTTTGTCTTGGAACTGACACTTAGTACCAATTCTAAGACAGAAGAAATAAAATTAATGAGGCCAACTACAGGGTCTGTAATCTCCCTCCCACAGATAACATTCTGTGCCTCTGATGTACCTGAGTCTCTGAGGGAATAATAAGATCATAGTGTTAAAGCTGGAAGAAAATTCAGGGGTCAACTAGTCCAATCCCCACATTTTAAAGATGAGGAAAAATAAGGTCCTGATTGGTTTTAAACAACTTGATCAAGGCCACACAAGTGGTAAGTGGCAGAGCTGAGAGTTTAACTAACCTGACCAGGGTCACACAGTTGGTAAGTAGAGATTCAAACCCACATCTTCTGACCCCTATACTAGTGTTTGGATCTCTATAATTAAATATATACATTCTGTATAATCATATAGTTACATATTAATATATAATTATATATATGTCTACTGCACATGTGCATGTGTGCAGATCTATGATAAGAAACGGTATACTTGTTATTTAAGAAGCAGCACCTTATGAAAGAAGGAGAATTTGCATTTCTCCCTCCCATTTTTCCATGAAATTTTCTTCCACAGCTATTAAGAAAAGAAGAAGAAGCACAAAAGAGGCCACAAGGCAAAGCAACAAGAGCACAGAACGAACTTTAGCTTTGCTTACTGCCTGTGTGACCTTAGTCAAGTCAACTCCCTTCTCTGTCATCTGTAATATGGAAGGGTCTGACTATGCAGTTGATAAGATCTTTGCATGCTCTAAATTTATGACCCTGTAATTGCAATAAGTTGCATCAGTATACTTGTTACCCTGCCTCTACTAACTTGCCTGGAGCCTTGTAAATTTGAGATCTGGAAAAGAGTTATCAATCTGGATATCAAAATTTGGCTCTTCATTGGTGCTACTGTTGAAAAATCATCACCCAATTAAGATGAATTCAATAAAAATAACTTTGAGCAGTCCCTGGGATACTAATGGAATGGAGTTGGTCTCGTGGCCAATAGAATGATTGGGTTTTAATTGAAATGACAGGGCACGCCCACAGAAACCATTCAACATTTTGTAGTAGATGATGGTAATAATGATGACAGTGCTTTATTCATGTTGTTCTTACTTATATTAATGCTGACAGTATCCTTGCTACAATATGAAATTTATCCCTGGGTTCTTTCAAAGGGATTGCTATTGATAGGCTTCCTCTCAGTTCCCTACTCTCTGGGTTTAGAATCAAAAGTCTGGAAAGCCCCTGAAACCTGATGGCGTTACATACTGACATGTGGAGGGTGCATGATCTCATGGTGATGTGACCCAGGATGACACCACAGGGAAAACGTTGCCAAGAGGAGGACCCTTCTTGGCTACTCTTGGAATTCAGTGGTCCAGCCTGGATTCAGAAACCTGCCTGTTTGCTGATAGATACATCCTGCCCAAATGTGGAAAAAACATTAAGGGCAAAAACATTCAAAAACAATTGAAATGTCATCACACTTTGAAAGAGAGCTAGTAGCAATATAAATATGAAGCCATCTGCACTTCAACTCAACTCGACTAACTGGGTTAGATCCGGGGATGTAGAGGTGAAGGAGAACACAGGCTGGTCCATAGAAAAGCTTACCGAAAAGGAAGGGGGACCAGACATGTGCAGAGAAATCTACTATACAAATTAGAGTAGAAGTTCAAAGGAGAGTTTCAAACATTGTTATTTTTAAAATTCCAGACAGAAAACTACTCTTTAGCTTCAAAATCTCCAGGCCGTGGAGGTGGGACTCCATGGAGAAGGTAGCAGTTGAGCAAAATGTTGAAGGAAGGAAAAAATGTCAATGGAAATATAAATGTGAGGGTGGGTGGACAGGGATACGGGAGGGGAAAAAAGCTGAAGAAATTCAGATTTGGAGTGGGAAGAGAATGGAGCTCAGTCTTTTCATTTTACAGATTTGAGACCTGGAGAAGTCAATAGAGCTAAGATTTTAATCCAGGTTCTCTGATACAGTACAGACAAAGGAGGCAAGGGGAGCAAAGGGGAAGGAGAGTAGAATGAGAATAGGGGATGGTAAAAATCTAGGTTGACTGAAATATGGCCTATATGAAGAAGGGAATAAAACAAGAATAGAAAGCTAGATTGCAGAAGGTCCTGAATGTCAGGTTGAACAGATCAGATGTATTTGATAGGCAATAAGAAGCCACTGAAAGCTTTGGAAAAGGAAAGTGATATGATCTGAATTGTGTGTAGAGTAGAAAAGTGAAATAGACAGTTATGTAAAAGTTGGTTGGGAGATGGGGAAGACAATAGTCTAGGTCAGTGACGGGATTCCTGTAGACCACATGTTAATTCAGAAAACCATAAATTAATATTATGTATGTGCTTTTGTATTTTTATTTAATTTGTTAAACATATTCCAATTATACTTTATTCTGGTTTGGATCATTTCAGATCTCCTATAGCCATTTCAGCAAGGAGTTCAACATGTCAGATCTAAGTGGTAGATATCAAGGACCTGAAATAGGCTGGTAGCATTAAGAGTAGGAAAAGGAGAATGGTTTCAAAATACATTAATCAAGCCTATAGGACTTGACGCTTTGGGGCATGGATGAAAAGAAGAAACAAAGATATTCCATTTGTTCTGATATTTTAAATCAAGGCAAAGGGGAAGATAGGAGGGCCATCAACTGGGGGTTGGGGAGAGAAATTAAGAGGAGTAAGTTATAGGGTTGGAAATGATGAGTTCAGTTTGAGACATGCAATATTTGAGGCATAGGGGCAATCCCCAAGTGGAAATAGTCAAGCAGGCAGTTAGAAATTTGGGACTGGAGCCCAGATGAGAGGTTAGGGCCTCAGCTACAGATTTGGGAGTCATTTACATTGAAGTGATAATTGAAGCCATGGGAGTGGATGAGATCACCAGAAAAAATAGACAGAGAAGAAAAGTTGCTTTACCAATTATATTCAGTGAAATCCCGAAAAGGGTGTAACCCAGGCTGAAGTAGGGGAAAGTAGGGACAAGGCTGTCAGGAATATAAAGATGTAGCCATAAAATAAGTGTGTTTAGGGCTTCCATATTGGAGGCCCCTGAATTACCCAGAGATATGTGCTTTGATCATTTACAGCTGCCTCCACCAAAGCCCTACTCTGAAGCTTTACTATATACATAGAGAGAGGTGAGCCCTGGTCAAGCTATGTCTATAAGCCAAGAACCAGCCTAGCTAAGGAAGAAGCTCATCTCCAGAAAGATGGCCACCAAATGATATAAAGGCTAAAAGGAAGGACTTGGAGTTTGGAAGACCTAAGTTCAAATCCTGTTTCTGACTGTGTGATCATAGGGTACTCACTCTACCTCTCTAAGCCTCAATTTCCTTATCTGTAAAATGAAAGTATTTAATTAGATGACCTCTAAAGTTCTTTCCTGATCCAAATCTGTATGATTCAATGGTTGTTTTTTTTCTAGCATGATGGTCCAGAAAACAAATAAAAATGCCTTTCAATCCTACATGGGCCCTCTTCTTACTTCTGATGGTGGTAGAGTGGCAGAATAGTAGAAAGAGGCTGCCAAGAATCATGTTGTTAGAATATTCATGAAGAACCTCAGCAATAAGACTACTATGAAAATAATTGCAGCTTAGATGTCAACAGCTGCTACAGATAGAGAAGTAAAGAAATTCTTTGAAGAACTTGGCAAGATATTTCAAACCAATTCAACATATAACTTGATGTCTGGATATGAGACTTCTATTAGAGGAACTAGCTGCAAAGATTTTTTTCTCCTCAGTTAACTGTTTCCCACCTTATTTTTGGCGGCATTGACACTGCTTATGAAAAAACACCTTGGAAACTAGCTTGGGGATTAAAAAATGAAAGAAACCAAAGGTTGATATAATCAAAAGTTTACAGATTTCTCAGGGAAAGGTCAGGATCATAATATCATATTGGAATTGGAAGAGATGTCAGAGACCATATAGTTTTAACTCCCTCACTTTGCAAATGAGGAGACTGAAACCCAACTAAGTTTAAAGATTTGACTAGTCATATAGCTAGTGAATATCAAAGGCAGGGTTTGAACTCACATGTTTTAACTCCAGAGCTAACATGCTTTGCACTATCTCAGTCATTTGTCAAAGTGTTACTTTTTAAAACATTGTGGAAGAAAATTATGGGAAAACAAACTAGAAAAATCCTTATCATGAGAACAAGCTAAGTCTCATCATCTCTAGTGCACTTATAAATGAAGCTAGAAATAGAATAAATAGTGTAAAAAGATTTTTTAAAGAGATTTTTCAAGCATTTCAATGGCAATTTTTCCTCATCATCAATTCTAAATTCTTTATGAGGAAGTAAAGATACAATTTTTTGTTGAATGGTAAATTAATTTTTTAATTTGGTTTTATTTTCATTTCCAAATTTTTTCCCTCTACCACCTAATTCCCATCCATTGAGAAGGTAAGAAATACTAAACTAATTGCCAATATGAGATCATGCAAAACAAATCTCTACATTAGCCATGTAGGGGGTGGGGGTGGAGAAAAAGAAAGTGGAAAAGATATGCTTCAATCTGCAGTCCGAGTGGATCAATTTTCTCTCTAAAGGTGGATAGTATTTTTCACCTGGAGTCCTTTGAAATTGCAGTGGGATCATTGTGTTGAGCAGTTACTAAATCTTTTACAGTTGATTAGTTTTACAATATTGTTGTTACTGTGTAATTTGTTCTGCTGCTTTTCACTCTCACTTTGTATCAGTTAATGCCTTTTCAGGGTTTCTGAAATCATTCCTTTTATCATTTCTGACACCACAGTAGTGTTCTATCACACTCATATACACCGTAACTTATTCAGTCATTCCTCAGTTGATGGGTATCCTCTCAGTTTCCAATTCTTAAGCACAACAAAAAGTGTCAGGAACATTTTATACACATGGGTCTTTTCCCTCTTTCTTTGATCTCTTTGGAGTTTGACCTAGCAGTGGTATGCTATGTCAGTGGGTATGCACAGTTTGATAGTTTTTTGGTCATAGTTCCAAATTGTTTTCTAGAATGGCTAGACAGTCCATATGCTCCACCAATGGTGCATTTAAATACTTGTTTTTTCACATCTCCTCCAGCATTTCTTTTCTTTTTCTGCCATCTTAGCCAAACTGATGGATATGATTTCTTCATTGTCTATGCTTATGCCTTAAATTTATTTTTCTAGTCTTATTGCTATAACTGATAGTTCTTTGTACAATATTGAATAATAATGTTGACAACAGATATCTCTACTTTATCCCTGCTCTTCCTGGAAAACCAGATAATAACATAAAACCTTGCTCTTGGTTTTTAATAGATACTACTTATCATTTTAAGAAAAGATCTTTTTATTCTTATGCTTTCTACTTTTATGTTTATAGTTTTCCTAATTTTTTAACAAGCCCTGTATTTCTTATTTAAATCCATCCTTGCCATTGTGTATGATCTTTGTGAAATATTATAATCTCCTTGCTAGTATTTTATCTTAAAAATTTTGCATCAATATTCATTAGGAAAAATAATCTATAATTTTCTTTCTCTGTTTTTGTTCTCCCTGATTGAGGTATCAATAATATATTTGTGTAAGTGAAGAAATTTAGTAGGACTTCTTTTCCTATATTTTCAGACAGCTTATATAGTGTTGGAATTAATTGCTCTTTTAGTGTTTTGGTAGAATTTATTTGTAAATCCATCTGATACTACAGTTTATTTCTTAGGGAGCTCATTTATGGCTTAGAATTTTATTTCCTATCCTGTTAATCTGTATAATTTCTATTTTTATACGTATCCATTTCATTTATTTTGTCACTTTTTACCATATAGCTGGGCAAAAGAGTACCTAATAATTGCTTTTATTTCATCTTTATTGGTTGTCAATTACCTCTTCTCATTTTGCTATGGGTAATTCAATTTTCTTCTTTTTACTTAAATCTAATTAGCAAATTATTTATCTATTTTATTTATTTTCTTTTTATTTATTAGTTCAAGTTTTTATTTTCTATTTATTAATCTCTCACTTATAATTTTTATCACTTCAATTTTGCTGTTTAATTGGAGATTTTTAATTTCTTATTTTTCCTAGGGTTTTTGTTTTTTTGGAGTAGCTACATGCCCCATTCATTGACTTGTTCTTTCTCTTTTTTAGAAATGAAAGCTTTAGTGCTACAAATTTCCCCTAAGCATTGCTTTGAATACATTCCACAAATTTTGCTATGTTTTTGTTGTCTCGTTGTTGTTGTTGTTGTATTTAATATAATTATTGACTTTTTCTATAATTCATTCTTTGATCTCATTCTTTAGGATGAAGTTAGTTAGTTTCCAATTAATTTTTAAACTATCTTTCAGAGATCCTGCATTGAATGTAATATTTATTATATTATGGTCAGGAAAATGCATTTAATATTTCTTCTTTCTGCATTTTTTTGTTAGGTGTTTTATGTCTTAATGTGTGGTCAGTTTTTATGATGGTACCATGCATAGTTAAAAACAGGTATACTCCTTCATCTTCCTATTTAATATTCCCTAGAGGTCTAGTATATATATTTAACTTTTCTAAAATCATATTTATCTCCTTAAGTTCTTTCTTGTTTAATTGTTAAATTTATCATCTACTATTATGATTTTACTATTTATTTCACCATGTATCTCGTTTAATTTTTCCTTCAAGAATTTGAATGTTAAACTATTTGGTGAGTATGGGGTGTATGAAGTGTTCAGGTAGGACTAGCACCTCTGGTGTGAGAGTTTGCCATGCACTTTTCAAGGCTGCTCCTCTATCTTTGGTGTCCGCTTGTCATCTAATTTTTACCTGTGGTTCCAAGAAGCTGTAGCATGAGCAGCATCCACATTCCAGTAAACTATCTCAGCAGATGGGCTAAACCAGGTTGAAGATAACCGTCAGGCCACAAACCTATCAATGAGTTAGGGAGATGTCTACCACCAAGCATGTGAAGATTTCCCTTATGGAAAGGGTGGATGAGAACAGTTTGTTCCAAAGACTGAAATTGGCTGAAGCAGGCACTGTGGACTACTTAGGACTTGGTCAGACATCAAAGATGCCAAGGTCATCTACTGCATATGGACCATCACCAGTCAGTCCTCTTGACTTTTGCCTTGCCACTGGATTTGAAAGATTCTGGAAGAGAGAATGAAGCTAACAACTTTGTGCAACTCTGTCTCATTGAAATCTAATTAACTTGAGGGTCACTCCATGATGTCATTGGCCTTCTTCAAAAATGAAGGGTGAACAACAATATGTTGGCTATTGAAATTAATTCATTGTCTATGGTACCTTTTAGCAAAATGTGGTTTCCCTGTTTATATCTTTTAATTAGGCCTATTTTTGCTTTTGCTTTGTGTAAAACCATGAGTTTTCCCTCTTGTCTTTTTTACTTTAACTGATAGATTCACTCTAGCTCCTTATTGTAACTCTTTGTACATATTTCTTTTTTAAGTTTATTTCTTTTAAATAACATATTGTAGGATTTTGGTTTCTAATCTATTCTACTATTCTCTTCTATTTTATGGCTGAGTTCACCCCATTCTCATGTTGTTTGCTGTGTATTTATCTCTATCCTATTCCCTTATACTTAACCTTCTTAGTGTTACCCTGTCCTTTCCTCAAAAGTCTTTTTTGCTTCTGACCACTGCCTCCCTTAATCTATCCTCCCTCTAATACTTTCTCTTAATCCCTTTCTCTCCTGCCTTCCTGTTGGGTAAAGTCAATGTCTGTGCCTGTTTGTGCATATATTCTTCCTTCCTTGAACTAGTGTTGATGAGAGTGAGGTTCAAATGTTGTTCACTACCATCCAATTCTCTTCCATTGTATAAATTCTTTGTATATTTCATTTATTTGAGATAATTTCTCATTCTTCTTTCCTCTTCTCTCCCAGTACATGCCTCCTTTTAAACTTTACAGTCTTTTGAAATCATGCCAACATAAGAAAATTAGGCCTCAGTAAATTCCCTCTAAAATTCTTGGCAATGCCAAAGTTCTTAAGGGTTACATGCATCATCTTCTCATATATTAATTTAGAAAATAACTTTGTTTATAGTCCATTAGGATTTCTGACTCATGTTTGCCTTTTTTATACTACTCTTAAATCTTGTATTTGAATATCAAATTTTCTATTCACCTTAGGTCTTTTCTTCAGGAATTCTTGAAAGTCCTCTGTTTGACTAAATATCCATTTTCCAAGCACAAGATTATATTTGCTTTCACCAAGTGGGTTGTTTTTGGTACTCTTAGCTTCTTTGGCTTCCTGAATACTATTTCAAGCCTTGCTTCTTTAAAGGATAGTTACTAAATCCTGAGACTTTTCATTTTAGGATTTCTTTCAGGAAGTGACCGATGAAGTCTTTCAATTTCTACTTTGCCTACTGGTTATAAGATATCTGGCAAGTTTTCCTTTATAAATTCTTAAAATATGATGTCTAAGCTCTTTTTTGTGTGTGTTTATGGCTTTCAAGGAGTCCAGTGTTTCTTAAATTATCTCTCCTTTATCTATTCTTCAGGTCAATTGTTTTAACAGACAGCTTATGTTTTCTTCTATTTTTTCAATGTTTTGACTTTGTTTTCTTTTTCTTTTTAAATTTTTATTTAGAATATTTTTCCATGGTTACATGATTCATAATCCCCTCATTCTCTCCTCCCCTCTCCCAAATCCAACAAACAGTTCCACTGGGTTATACAAGTATCATTGTTCAAAACCTATTTCTATGTCATTCATATTTGCAGTAGAGGGATCCTTTAACATCAAAACCCTAATCATATCCCTATCACACTAAGTGATGTAGCATATATTTTTCTAATGCATTTTTGGTTCCACAGTTCTTTCTTTAGATGTGTACAGTGTTCTTTCTCACAAGTTTCTCTGGATTGTTCTGGGTCATTGCATTACTGCTGGTAGAGAAGTCTAATACATTCGATTGTGTTATAATGTATCAGTCTCTGTGTATAATGTTCTCCTGGTTCTGCTCCTTCCACTCTGCATCAATTCCTGGAGGTCTTTCCAGTTCACATGGAATCCCTCCATTTCTTTATTCCTTTCAGCACAATAGTATTCCATCACCAACATATACCACAATTTATTCAGCCATTCCTCAATTGATAGACGCCCCCTCATTTTCTAATTTTTTGCCACTATAAAGAGCGTGGCTGTGAATATTTTACAATTCTTTTTCCTTATTATCTCTTGGATATAATCAAAGTCATTCATTTTACATTTTGCAATGTTCTCTGTCTCTTGCTTGGTCTTAAGTTTCTTCCTTTCCCACAGATCTGACAGATAAACCAATCTATATTCACCTAATTTATTTATATTTTGCTATATTTAAGTCATTCACCCATTTTGAGTTTATTTTGGTATAGGGTGTTGATCTAAACCTAAGTTACCCCATACTGTTTTCCAATTTTCCCAGCAGTTTTTGTCAAATAGTGAGTTCTTGTCCCAAAAGCTGTGATCTTTGGGTTTATTGAACACTAGCTTACTGAGGTTGTTTACCCCTAGTCTATTCCATTGATCCACCCTCCTGTCTCTTAGCCAGTACCATATTGCTTTGATGACCACTGGTTTATAGTACACTTTAAGATCTGGTACTGCTAGGCCCTCAACCTTCACTTTTTTTTTCATTATTTTCCTTGATACTCTTGATCTTTTGTTCTTCAGATGAACTTTGTTTTAATTTTTTCTAATTCTATAGAAAAGTTTTTTGGTAGTTTGATAGGTATGGCACTGAATAAGTAGATTAATTTGGATGGGATTGTCATTTTTATTATATTATCTCACCCTACCCAGGAGCAATTAATGTTTTTCCAATTGTTTAGATCTAGTTTCAATTGTGTAAAAGGTATTTTGTAGTTGTGTTCATATAACACCTGTATTTGTCTTGGCAGATAGATTCCTAAATATTTTATATTGTTTAGACTCTAGAGTGATTTTAAATGGAGTTTCTCTTTCTAACTCCTGTTGCTGAGTTTTGTTGGAAATATATAGAAATGCTGATGATTTATGTGGATTTATTTTGTATCCTGCAACTTTACTAAAGTTATTAATTATTTCCACTAGCCTTTTAGTTGATTTTCTGGGGTCCTTTAAGTATACCATCATATCATCTGCAAAGAGTGATAATTTAGTCTCCTCATTGCCTACTTTAATCCCTTCAATTTCTTTTTCTTTAATTGCTACTGCTTCTAATACAATACTGAACAAAAGATGTGATAATGGGCATCCTTCCTTCACTCCTGACCTTATTTGGAAGGCTTCTAACTTGTCCCCATTGCCGATGATACTTGCTGATGGTTTTAAAAATATACTGTTTATTATTTTGAGGAATGGCCCTTCTATTCCTATATTTTCTAGTGTTTTCAGTAGGAATGGGTGTTGTATTTTGTCAAAGGCTTTTTCTGCATCTATTGAGATAATCATGTGATTTTTGTTGGTTTGATTATTGATATGGTCAATTATGCATTCCTAGTATAAATCTCACCTGTTCATAGTGGATAATTTTCATGATCACTTGCTGGAATCTTTTTGCTAGCATTCTATTTAAGATTTTGCATCTATATTCACTAAGGAGATTGGTCTGTAGTTTTCTTTCTCTGTTTTTGGTCTGCCTGGCTTTGGAATCAGTGTCATATTTGTGTCATAAAAGGAATTTGGTAAAACTTCTTTGTTGCTCATTTTGTCAAATAATTTGTATAGCATTGGGATTAGTTGTTCTTTAAATGTTTGATAGAATTACCTTGTGAATCCATCTGGCCCTGGGGATTTTTTCTTAGGATGTTCCTTGATGGCTTGTTCAATTTCTTTTTCTGAGATGGGATTGTTTTAAGAATTCTATTTCCTCTTTTGTTAATCTAGGCAATTTATATTTTTGTAAATATTTACCCATTTCACCTAGATTGACATATTTATTGCCATATAATTGAGCAAAGTAGTTCTTAATAATTGCCTTAATTTCCTCTTCATTAGAGGTGAGATTGCCCCTTTCATTTATAATATTGTTGATTTAATTTTCTTCTTTCTTTTTTTATTAGATTGACTAGTACTTTGCCTTTTTTATTTCTTTTTTCAAAGTACCAGCTTCTAGTCTTATTTATTAGTTCAATAATTCTTTTACTTTCAATTTGATTAATTGCTCCTTTAATTTTTAGGATTTCCAACTTAGTTTTTGTCTGGGGATTTCTAATTTGTGTTTTTTCTAATTTTTTAAATTGCAAGCCCAATTCATTGATTTCCACCTTCTCTGTTTTCTTGTTATAAGCATTCAGTGATATAAATTTTCCCCTGAGTACTGCTTTGGCTGTATCCCATAGGTTTTGGTATAATGTCTCCTCATTGTCATTCTCTTTAATGAAGTCTGTAATTGTTTCTATGATTTCTTCTTTGAACCACCTGTTTTGAAGAATTAGATTATTTAGTTTCCAATTAATTTTAAATTTGCCTTTTCATGGACTCTTGTTAATTATATTTTTAATGCATTATGATCTGAAAAAGTGGCATTCATTATTTCTACTTTTCTGCATTTGTTTGCAATATTTCTATGCCCTAGTACATGGCCAATCTTTTTATATGTACCATGTACTGCTGAGAAGAAGGTATATACCTTTTTATCCCTGTTCAGTTTTCTCCAGATATCTATTAACTCTTGATTTTTTCCAGCATTTCATCTACTTCCCTTACTTCTTTCTTATTTATTTTTTGGTTCGATTTATTTAGTTCTGAAAGGGAAAGGTTAAGATGCCCCACTAGTATCGTCTTACTTTCTTTTTTCTCCTTAAGCTCCTTCAATTTTTCCTTTAGAAATCTAGATGGTATATCATTTGGTGTGTAAATGTTTAGTAATGATATTACTAAATTGTTTATAGTACCATTTAGTAAAATGTAATTTCCTTCCTTATCTCTTTTAATCAGATCATTTCTACTTTGGCTTTGTCTGGTATCATGATTGCTACTGTAATAGGTATAGGCTTTAAAAGTTTAAAAGTAGATTTGTGTAAGCATGTTAGGGAAAGCCTTTGCTGGAAGTCATGACATTCTGAATAGAATGCAGGGGGTAGGGAGGAGAGAGCTGAGCAACAGACATTGCTGTTTGTGAGGGGTTTGGAGCAGATGTGCAATCAGCAGTCCCTATTTGACCTGGAATCTTGGAGAGTGGTGAAGGTTGTGAAGGCAGAAGACATCAATCCTGCAAGCTAACTCTGAGTAGGGAAGTGACCTATGTTCTGGTGGACAGTTTGCAGACATCTCTCCCTACCTGGTTACTTTTGGATCATCAGCTATGAAGGAGTTGGTTCCTGGTATCCTGAAAACATATCTGGAACAGTTGTGAGACCCCAAATCCAAGCCCTCTTCCTCAGGTCCTTAGCCAAGCTGTCAAAACCTGGCAGAAGCCAGATTGGCTAAGGAACTTACCCCTTTTGACTCCAGTCCTGAGCAGTTAGATATAGTTTCACCTCACCCCCTCTCCTATCCCCTTGTATTACAATTTAACTGTTTCCCTGTGAGATTCCTAATACTTTAATGTTCTCATTGTATGTATTTAATACTCTGAAGTTATTCTAGGCTGGGTGGGGCAGAGTGATATTTAGTCAGGCTTAACTGTCATTTCTGTCAACGGTCATTCCCCTTATAGTTAAACCTGGTTCCCTGGCTTGTAGAGTCCTGTGCATTGTCCCTTCCTGTCTCCTCACCCCACTGAACCCACAAATAATATTTGAGTTAATTTCCCTGGTTTTCCCCATAAGACTACTCCTGCTTTTTTTAGAAGATGCATAATATATTTTGCTCCAGCCTTTTACCTTGAATCTATGTGTCACCTTGCCTCAAATTTGTTTCTTGTAAACAACACATAGTAAGATTCTGGTTTTTAATCCACTCTGCTATCTGCTTCCATTTAATGGGTGAGTTCATCCCATTCACAATAAGTGTTATGATTACTGTGTATTGCCCTCCATTGTATTATCCCCTTTGTGTCCTGCTTTATTCCCTTTCATTCTATTCCTCCTCATAAGTATTTTGCTTTTTGTCACCATCCTAATTCCCCCTACCTTTAATTACCCCCTGCTTCCCTTGTTTTGTTCTCATTCTACTTCTCTGTAGGGTAAGGTAGAATTCTATCCCCCACTGAGTATTCTTGTTTTTTCCTCTCTGAGCCAAATACAAAGAGAGTAAAGTTTAAGCATTGCCCATCACCACCCTTATTCTCCCCTTTCTGTATTGATTTTTCTCACCTCTTTATGTTATATAATTTACCCCATTATTTTTCTCTTCCTTTTTCTCTCAGCACAACCCTCTCTTTCAACCCTTGATTGATTTTTTACGTCATTCATATGCATACATACCATATCATACATGTATATTATTCCACATAATCACTTTACATACATATCATCATATACATCATATTATCATAATCAGCTTACTTCTCCACCCTCTTTCTGAGTAAATTCCTTCTATCTTCTCTACTACCAGGTAATTTTTGAGAATTACAGAAATCCTCTTTCCATGTAGACACATAGACATTTTTACCTTAATGAGTCCCTTAAATTTCCTCTTTATTATTTACCTTTCTGGGCTTTTCTTATGTCTCATATCTGGCCTTCAAATTTTTTTTGTTTAGGTCTGACTTATTACTCAGGAATACTTGGAAATCTTCTATCTTACTGAATGACCATTTTTTTCCCCTGAAAGAGTATACTCAGTTTTGCTGGATAGGTGACTCTGGGTTGTAGACCCAAATATTTCCCCTTTCTGAATATCATATTCCATGCCTTCTGATCCTTTAATATTGAAGCTGCTAGGTCCTGAGTGATCCTGATTGTAGCTCCATGGTATTTGAATACTTTCTTTCTGGCTGCTTGAAGTACTTTTTCCTTGGTTTGGTGGCTCTTGAATTTGGCTATTACATTCTGGAAGTTGTCAGTTAAGGATTTCTTTCTGGAGGTGATCTGTGAATTCTTTCAATTTCAATTTTATTTTATTGTTCAAGGATCTCTGGACAGTTATCTTTGATAATTTCTTATAATATGATCATCATGCCTTTCAGGTAATCCAATAATTCTCAGATTGTCTCTCCTAGATCTATTTTCTTGGTCTGTTGTTTTTTCAGTAAGATATTTCATGTTTTCATCTGCTTTTTAAAAATTCCTTTGATTCTGTTTTATTGTTTCTTCATTTCTCTTGAAATCCTTGGTTGCTAGATGATCAATTCTGATTTTTAAAAGCTGGTTTTCCTCTGTCAGTTTTTGGTTCTCCTTTTTCAATTGGTCCATTTCTTCTTGTATCACTTTCATTTCTTCTTGCATCACTTTCACTTCTCTTCCCCACTTTTTCTCTACCTCTAATAATTGGGTTTTGAAATCTTTTTTTGAACTCTTCCAGAATCTGTGTCCAATCCATATTTTTCTTTTGGACTTTGGGTGTGTTTCCTTTGCTTTCACTGTCCCTTTCTGTGTCTGCACCTTGCTCTTTGTCTCCATAAAAAGTCTTTAGAGTTAGGTGTTTTTTTCATTATTTGCTCATTTTTCCTATCTAACTATAGGTAGGCTCTGTTTTCTGGGAAGTTGGGGTACCTTCTTAAACTTCAGTCCTTCCTTGATGTTATTTTTGGCCTATTGTCTGGGTTGTTACTAGTTTCCCAGATGGTCTGGGGGCTGAGAGTTCTGATAGTCCCCTCCCCCTGTTGATTCATTTGACCCTTGAGATGCTGATAGCTTAAAGACTTTCCTCAGGCTTGGGAGTAAGCTTTTGATCTCAGTCTGACCTTGATCAGGTCAGGTGCTAATCAGATTCTAGCCCTGGGCTTAGGCTTGAGTTTTTGGTCTCAAGGTGTTCTTGATTCAATCAGACATACCCTTGATTGCCCTCTTCTAGAGCTCCACCCTTAGTTTTAGGCAAAAAGATTCCAGGGAGGCTCCCCCTGAGAATTGTGTCCTCACCCCAAACCATGGATTATGTGCTCATCGCAAGCCCCCCAGACTGATACTCTTGGCTTCACTCTGGGCCTGTGTGGATCAGGCCCCTTCAGCCCAGATTGCCTTGGGCTGGGACTCTGGACTTCTCCACAGGTTTGCAATTTCAAGGGGTGTTAATTGGCTTGGACCTCTTTTTGCCTGGCAAGATTTCAGGGCCTTACTTATCTTAGATTTAAGTTTGGAACCTGTGAGAGCAGATGTGTGGTGTGGTGGGGGTGTGGTTTGCTCTTGGCTTGCTTTTCACTTGCTGCTAGCTCCACTTCCCTCTCACCTCAGTTCACCAGATAGTCTCTGCCTATCTTTTGTTTTTTTCTTTTTTTTTAAGATTGTTTCCTTCTGTCTCTTTGTTGGTTCTTTCACTCCTGTATTCATTTTGTGGTGATATTTTACTCTTGCTCAGACAGGATTTTCATGGTGAAAAGGTGAGCTACTGCCCAAGTTACTTCTCCATCTTGGCTCCATCCCCAGAAGTCAGTGTTTTATTTTTGTTGATGCCTTATGTAATCATTAGTTTCCACATGGCCAATTCAAATTTTCAAGAAGTAATTTTCTTCAATAAGGTATTGTGCCTTTTTTACCAAGCTGTTAATTCTCTTTTATAATTTTCTTGCATAATTCTCATTTCTTTTCCCAACTTCTCCTCTGCCACTCTTGTTTAAGTTTTAAAACCTTTTATATCGTTTATGTCATTTTCTTTAACTCTTCTATGAATTCTTGTTGGTCTTGTCTCTAATTTGCATTTTTCTTTGAGGCTCTGCTTGTAAATGTTTTCAAGACATTGTTTTCTATGTTTGAGTCTTGAGCTTCCCTGCCACCATTCAACTCAGGTCAGGTTATTTTTCTGTCAGTCACTCATTTTTTCATTCAACTTCTTGACTTTGTGTTAGTTTTGGGCTTTACTCATCTCTAAAGAGGTGAGGAATGACTGACTTGAGCTTCCATCTTTTTTATGTCCTCCTGCTTTCATAGTTCAGTGTTAGGACTTCCAAAATGGTATGATCAAAGGAAAGATCTATTCCATGCCCTCCTGGCCTATATTCTACAATTTGTTGACTCATGTTTAGATCTCTTGGGTTATGTATTATTACATTTCTGTAGTCTGCTGCTGGACTCAGTCACTGTGAGGCCACATGAAGTTTCTCCAGCTTCAGAGGGAATGAACTGCTGGCTCCTCCTTGGTTCTAATCTCTTAACCTGGTTTATTTGACTGCAGGCTTTTGTGCAGGGCTAAAGGTTAGAACTGAGTCTTTTTTCTAGTACTCAGGGTCCCACATCAATGTTTTTGGAATTTATTCTTGCCTCCTTACACAGGTAGAGCACATGGTCTTTTGCAACTGCTGTCTTAACTGTCCTGGAACTGTGACAGAGTTTCTAGATGATACCTATTCTTGTTACCAGTGCTACTACAGAGATCCACTTGGACTCCCTTTCTGCCCTGTCTTTACTATCCTGGGTATTGGAAAGCTCCCCCCTGCTACTATTACCACTGCTACCACCCACTGCCATTCTACCATGGTCACTGCTACCACTACTGTTGCACTGTTCTCAGCAATCTCTACCTCAGTGTCCATAAACTTCTCTGTCTTTCTAAGCTTGCCTTGGTATGGAAAAAATTACCCATTGTGACTTTTTCTTGGCTTTTCTGATCTAAAGTCAATCTTGCACACTTTCTAGGTTGTTGTGGAGAAAGTTGGAGAGAAGCTGAAGCCAAAATGAGACCTTTCACTTTGCCATTTGGCACTACCCCTAAAATGTAATTTTAAAAAATGAAATCTGGGGGGATCTGGGTGGCTCATAGATGGGAGGTCCTGGGTTCAAATCTGGCCTCAGATACTGCCTAGCTGTGTGACCTTGGGCAAGTCACTTAACACCCATTGTCTTGCCCTTACCACTCTTCTGCCTTTGAACCAATACACAGTATTGATTCTAAGATGAAAGGTAAAGGTTTCAAAAAAATGAAATCTGTAGAAGTGGTCAGGTCTAACCAAATATTTGCAAAATAAATTCATACTGTGAGCAATATACTTTAACACTTATGTAGCTATTTTTGTGCTATCTCAAAGACGAGAAGATCCTAACATATTAGGACAAAAAATCAGAGATAGAATTGAACCAAAAAGTGTCTAAGAAGAAAATGTTACCTATACAAAATATTTATTAAAATAATTTATGTATTTCATAAGGTATTCTTGATGGAAATGTGACTAAGAAATCAATAGGAGCTAAAATAAAATCATAGTGCTAGTCTGAGAAGTGAATAGTGTTTTAGGATTCATACTTCACATAGGTAGAAACATTCCCTCTCAGCCAAAAAGTCTTTGAGGGTTTTGAGCTAGATAATAAAACAGTCATACCTCAGAGTCCTTAAAAAGGCAGTGTGAAAGAGATCCAAGTTATGGGAACCTCAATAGCTCAGCAGCAACAGCAATAGTATCCTAACCTTCCTAACTCCTTCCAGGACCTAATAGGCATCAGTGGCACTGGAACAACAGGAAAAAGAAAGGAGAAATGAAAAGTAAAACTGAATTGCTGAAGAGAAAGGGATGATCAAGGATGACCATTGGTCTCAGAGGCATCTGGAACAGAAGATCCTGGCCCAAAACATCAGGTTTTCCTGTCTCTTCAAGGACTGAGGAAAGTTCCAATAAAAGGCTTGTTCTTTCCCAACTTCCCCTCCTGGTGTCTGTTCTTTAACAGAGATGCTAACATACTCTCCTTTTTTTCTTTACACAAATGCTCCCAATGACCAGAACTTTTACCTCAATTATGAAGAGGCCAATTTATCTAGAGCTAAACACAATTTAAATTAAAACAGAAAGACAAATAGTTGCCTAAATATTAGGAATTTTCCAAGGGGGTGTTAAGTAATTTTGGTTATTTTCCTAACTTTTACTTGATTTTAATCATTTATAATTTTTGTTTTTCAAGTAACAAGAATTTTAGAAGTCTGTCCCTCTCTCCCCCATTAAGCAATCTTTTCTAAAAATTGAAAAAAGTACCTTAACAAACATCTTCTTGGTCTGGCATAAATATGTCCCCATATTAGCCATGTACAAAAGTATTTATCTTTTTCTGCATTTTAATTTCATCACCTCTGTCAGGAGGTGGGTGGTGAGTTTTATCTTTGTTCTTTTGTTTTATTATAGCATTGTTCGGAATTCTAAAGTCTTTCAAAATTATTTTTCTCTGTAGTGTTATCAAGGTATAAATCATTCTCTTTTCTACTCACTTTGATCTATGTCAATTCATAAGAATATTCTCAGTTTGTTCAATTTTCCATTACATATGGCACAATAATATTCCATTTTATTCATATACCACAATTTGTTTAGCCAATCCCAATAGGAGGGCAGTACATTAGTTTCCAATTTGGGGCTACCATAAAAAGAGCTCTTAGAAAGTTTTATACATACAAATCCTTTTATTCTTTCTTTGATTTCTTTAGTATATTTTCCCTTCTGATTTTTACTACATTAAATTTGTGTAGAAATTTTTTAATTTCACATAACCAAAATTATCCATTATCACTTGTTTAGTCCTAACTAATATAAACTCTAAAAAATAGCAAGGGAAACCCTGTGTCAATGAGAAGCCATTATATTGCTCCTAGGCAAAAAAAGCTAGCTAATTATTGTAGCAGTGTGTAGCTGACTAAATCTCCAGACTAAGTGGATAGGTAGGAAAGGGAACTAATGACTATGTCCTGAACAACTACAACTTCATCAAAGTAGGATTGTCAATTTAGAGCTGAAATGGGGTTTAGTGGTCACCTAGTCCAACCCCTCATTTTACAGATATGGAAACTAAGGTCCAGAAAATGATTTCTTAAAATTTTAATTTAGCAAACATCCCTCCCCCCAAAAAAGCGAGAACATTTTCATATACAAATAGAACAGAAAAATAGGATTACATGAGAAACTGCATTGGTATTATTATACATGCATGTAGTTTTCTTCCCCTTTTTGCAGTACTTAAAATTGTTTTTTCCAGATTACATGTAGATATAAATTTTAATAATTGTTTTCTGACATTTTTCATTCTATATTCTCTCCCTTCTACCCACTCCTTTTGAGATGGCAGTTAACACAACATAGGTTGTAAGTGTGCTGTCATGCAATACATATTTCCAGTTCACTATGCTATATAAGGGCATCTCTTATACTAGAAAACATTCATGAAATAAATCAAGTAAAGAATGGTATGCTTCAATCTGCATTCAGACTCCATTAATTCCCTCTGTGGTATTAGATGGCCTTTTTTTTTTCAACACCAATATTTTCTTCATTATGCTATCTGCATCAATGAATGAATGTAAAATTACTTGTTCTATACTTTGTGTTAAATGTTGAGAAAAGGAACAAAAAAGAAACACAAGACATATGCCTTCTCTCAAGATCACATTTTATGGGGGGGAGGCAGTTGTGGGGCTTAGTGGATTGAGGGCCAGACTTAGAGATGAGAGGTCCTGGGTTCAAATCTGGCCTCAGATACTTCCCAGCTGTGTGACCCTGGGTAAATCACCTGACCCCCATTGCCCACCCTTACCACCCTGCTGCCTTGGAACCAATACATAATATTGATTTCAAGACAGAAGGTAAGGGTTTAAAAAAATCACATTTTATGGAATACCAAAATTCCTCAAGTCAAAATTGTGGGTTACTTTAAGAGCAATGGCGAGATCACCAATAGTGAGATGAATTGTAAGAAGTGACATAAAAGAGGGCAGTTAGATTGCTAACCTATTTTTTTCTCTTTATAAAATACATTTTACTGTTTTTTTTCTTTCACCCCCCCTATTCCATATCCAAGCTTTCCTCATAACAAAAAAAGACAATTAAGAAAAAGATCTCAATATTTTCTGAAACTGTATATCATGAGGTACTAGTAGTCTCTTATTTCTCTGCAGAAAAGGGGGAGGAATGTTTCATTATCTTTTCTTTAAGACCTTTATTGTTTTATTTAATTTAAATTTTATTTTTATTTACAAACTTGGCAAATATCAATAAACATGAACTTTTTAGTCTACAAAGAACAAAAAGGAAGGCTATATGAAGCTGAAATTCTATTTGTTTTTAAAGACTATAACTTAATATGCTAGTAACAAATTTATCCTGTTTATATTTTCTTCTGAACGTCTTATATTAACCCTTAACTTCTGTGCATTGGCTCCTAGGTAGAAGAGTGGTAAGGGTGGACAATGGGGGTCAAGTGACTTGCCCAGGGTCACACAGCTGGGAAGTGTCTGAGGCCAGATTTGAACCTAGGACCTCCCATCTCTAGGCCTGACTCTCAATCCACTGAGCTACCCAGCTGCCCCCTATGACTTCCTTTTAGTTATCTTTTTATTTACATTGTAGTTATATGTATATATATTGTTCTTTTGGTTCCACTTATTTTACTCTGCATCAATTCTCATATTTTTCTAAATTCCTCATATTCATCATTCATTGCTATATGATAATATTTCATCATATTAGTATGCCATTAGTTGTTTTTATTAAAAAACTCATTCCCAAATCAATGGATTCCAGCTCTGTTTCTTTACTACAACAAAGAATGCTGCTATGAATAATTTGGCATATGTAGACCTTTGACTTCTTTTGGGTATCTGCCTAGTAGATAGGAATCCTGGATCAAAAGATGTGGCCAGTTTAATCACTTTTCTGGCATAATTCCAAATTGAAATCCAGAATGCCTGGACCATTTCAAAACCTCCAACAATTGTACATCTGTCGTCCCAAAAGCACCCTCCCCCATTGACTGTTTCCATCCCAACTTTTCCCCCTAAATACTGTCCATTCATTGGACAAATAACAAGGAGTCTATAGGATTATAGATTTAGACTGGGAAGGAATGTTGGAGATCCTCTAATTCAATACCTCTCATTTTTCAAATAAAGAAACTAAAGATCATAGAGAGTAATGAATTGACCAAGGTAGCACAGGTCATAAGTATTATATCTAATATTCAAACCTAGGTTCTTCAATCAAAGCCAGAACTGAGGTGAGATGAGAAGGGATTTACCTAAAGGCACCAAAGCTTAGAGGAAACTTAGAATGGTTAAAAGTGTAGAAACAAATTAACTTAGCACTTTGTTACCAAGAACAGTTAGTTAAAAAAGAAAACTACCAGATGGCCTGCTTTTTTTCTTGGGCTTCACCCAAGGGAAGCTCCTCCATGGCTAACAGGTTAACCATATAATAGCTAATATCTGTCCAGAGATATGTATGACACATGGCATGTGGCTTAGGGAGGCAAAACACTGCCAGCTTCCTAGTTTATTTTTGCTAACTAGGTACTATGTTAATTGTCTCTATGCTCCCGAAGGGTAATAAGCATTGCCATTGGTCTCTACATTTTGGTAAACTAAAGCAATTCCTGAGTAATTCACCCTATTCTGTTCCCAACCTACCCCAACTGTAATAACGAAATAGCATTTTTAAGTATAGATAGAGAAAAGTTGTGCAAAGCAGGATGTATGAGCGGAACATTCTGGGAGCCTTGGAACTCTGCAGGTGAGACTCAAGGGCCTGAGCTGTTGCTTGCTGCCACTGGAGAGGAAGCAGGTGTGTCTGTACTCCTAAAATACCATCCCATCTACTATGTGGCCTGGAGCTTGGTCTGCAGCTTGGAGGGTGGACTTCTAAATGTGAACAGCTCTTGGTTGGAGACCCTTTTGGAATTACTGGCTGGTTTTCATCCGGAACCTTAAGAAAGCTTAGATCACCACTGGAGGGACAAGAACCCAAGGAGTGAGATCCCATCCTGCTTGGATCTAGTTAGTGTTAGGGTTTTAGTGTAGTGATCCATTTCCCTTGTTTCTAGTCCATAGTTAACCCCAGTTAAGGAAATCCCTGTTTACCCATCTCCCTAACTTCTTTACTTTAATAAATTATTGTTTCCTGCTTCTTGTCTGTTCTCCTTCACCCTAGAAGTACCTTAGTTAAGTTATATAAGATTTTATTGTAATTCCCCAGCTGACTGGAGTCTGGCTCACTGATTTAATTGCCATTCCTCCATAAAGGTGTTACTCATTTTCCCAAGTCCTGTGTTTGTGCGTGTAAAGGTGATTCTCCATTGGTATTTGTCTAAGTTAGTTATCCCTCTTCACCCAAACATTCATCCTTCTCTCCTCCTCTCCTTCTCTAAATCCAGTATTTAATTTACCCCATTTACATTAGTCAACCTCTCTAGCCTCTTTTTTTTTTAAACCCTTGTACTTCGGTGTATTGTCTCATAGGTGGAAGATTGGTAAGGGTGGGCAATGGGGGTCAAGTGACTTGCCCAGGGTCACTCAGCTGGGAAGTGGCTGAGGCCGGGTTTGAACCTAGGACCTCCCATCTCTAGGCCTGACTCTCACTCCACTGAGCTACCCAGCTGCCCCCTCTAGCCTCTTTTTTTGAGATTTTTTTTTCCCCATCAGGACCTTGTGTCCCAAGATCTCTCACCCTCCTAAATTTATCTTAAGTTGATTTAACCATATATTTTGTAATGGTTTTCCAGGGTGCCAAAGCTATTAGTTATGACTCTACTTATAATTCTAAATCTAATACTTTTCCCACTAAGCTTTAATGTCCTTTAGGATATAATAGCACCTTTCATTACAAGGAAATTGACACTCCATTGGCTACTGTATGTTACCCAACATATAATATCCCCTAATGTTAAAAAGTTTTATTGATATCTTATTTCACATTATAATCACTACTTAATGTAGATTACCCTTATGATAGGAAGGCAGGAAGGCAGGAAGGCAGGAAGGAAGAAAGGAAGAAAGGAAGGAAGGAATGAAGGAGAAAAGAAATAGAGAGAGAATCAAGCAAAACTAGCCAAAACATTGACCCTGTCTCACAGCATTTGCAAAATTACATGCCCATAATCCCGTCCCTTCTCCAGGGCCAAGACATGACCCTGGGTTCTTCAAGAGAATGTCAGCAGATCATGAGTCCTGACAAGTCTTATATAGTTAAAAAAGCTTCAATTAATGGCCCTATTACTATATTCATTGTTTGAGGAGCAACCTAAAGGCAGAGAGCCTCATTACAAGAACATTTGCCATCTGGTCTCTGAGCCCCCATTGGCAAGGGAACAGAACTTCTTCCCCATTGCCCAAGAGTCAGGACCAGTCTCTATATTAGAACAAAACAAAACAAAAAACCAAAATACTCCATAACACTCCAAAAGGGAAAATCCTAGGAGCATGGATGGAAGTGGAGAACTTTGTTGAAGGGAACTATTTCAGTTTCAGTTTTACAGCACCAACTCTCTACAAAGCACAACCAGATTGCTGCATCTGCCATGCTCTGGTTGGTTCAGCTATTGTTCAGTGTCCTAGGATTAATCTGACAGCCAATGCCTTGACTCCTGCCATGGTACAGATTGCAGCCATCACTCCAAGACCCCTGATATTCCTACATATTTGGGTCCTTTTATGTTAGAGGAGCAGCAGAAAAATAGATATATTAATGAACTATGGTAGTTTTAATTATTTCACCCATTCTGGAAATCAATTTGGAACTATGTCCCTGAAGTCATTAAAATGTGCATATCCTTTGGCTCAGTGATATCAGTATTAGGTCTATGCCACCAAAGAGATCAAAGAAAGATGAAAAGGATGAATATATACAAACATTTTAGGAGCTCTTTTCATAAGTAGCCCCAAGCTAGAAGTGAAGGAGGTATCCAACTATTGGGGAATGACTGAACAAATTATGGCATAGGAATATTATGGAATAAATACTATTATATCATAAGCAATGATAAAAGGAATAGTTTTAAGGAAATCTGAGAAGACATATATAAACTGTCTATAGAGTAAAATGAACAGATCTAATACAATCTACTTAATAACAACAACCACAACAACTTTGTAAAAACAAACAACTTTGAAAGATCTGGGAACACCAATCAATGCAGTGACCAATGATGACTCCAGAAGACCCAATGGTGAATCATGGTTCATACCACCTGAAAAGAGGTTGGTAGATTCAAGATGCCAAATGAGACATATGTTTTCCAATATGGGAATTTATTTTGCTTGATTATGCTTGATTATGAATATTTGTTACAAGGTTTTTTTTTGGTTGGTTTGGTTGGTTTTTGCTGTTTTTTCCTTATTTGAAAGGGGGAAGGAAGGAGGGAGGAAAAAGAACTTTTTGTCAAATTAAAAAAAGATCTTAAAAGAAAATTAATTCTTTTTGAAAAATCAGCTTCATGCCTCAGAGCCATTGCATTATGGAAGAGTGAACTTTTTCCTACTCTTCTCCTTCATTACCCATGGCTGCCAAATCTACATATCCTCTATAAAAGTAAACTAACTCTCCTTTATGAACAGTAAAAGGGAGCTGGTTAACATAGATTTATAGAACTTTAAATCATCTGTGGCTGGAGGGATTAAAAAAAAACAAATAGAAATTTTAGGAGAAGTCATTATTAAGTTACCTAATACTGTTTTCATTTTTAATCTTCCAGATGGGGACAGATGTAGGAGGTTATTCATGGACATTAAAGTAGCAGTTTAAAGTAATCCTCCTTATTACTATTAAATAATAGTAACTGAAGTGTAAATGAGATAATTCTTCAAAAGCTCCATATCAGTATAAGAGTAAATGTAAGCTTTGGTATTCCCATAATATGGCAACAACATCATAATGAGCTAAATGGGACCGTGTAGCCTGAAGATATGAGTATGTCTAAACCCAGGGATTCTAGGGCTGTACTTATTTATTGAATACATTTCTCTATCCTATATGTAACACTATGTTGCTTATAGAGAGTAGTTCTCTGCTAGGCCCTCTGGGGAAGAAAAAAAATTTCATGGAGTTTTTAAAAATCCTATTTCCTTCTTGACTTGGCTTACTCCCTCAGCCTGTAATGCAAAGAAATGTTCTTAGAAGAAGATGAGAAAATGGTTTCCTGAACAGAGATCACAGATTTAGAGCTGACTGAAATCTTGGAGGTCATTTAGTTCAATTCACTCCATCTAAAAGATGAAGAAATGGAGTCCCATAGGAGTCTCCTCCCAAGGTCACTCAGGTAATAAGTGACAGAACTGGAATCCAGATCCAAGTTCTCTGACTCCAACTTTATGGAGCTTTCCATAATGGCACAGCATAGTCAGTGATTTTTCCAGGGTGAATTTATACTGAAAGTTCATTAGAAAGTCATGATTTTTTTAAAAGCTTAGTAGTGTGGTAATTGATTCAATGAAAATAACAAAATCAAAGAAATTACCCAATATGTTTTATGTCCTAAAGCCTAGAATATCAACAATATAACCATGCAAATGAATGTTTCATTATTGCTGGAATTGTGTTGTAAAAATTGGCACCAGGCGTCTTGACGTGACAGACTTCTAGACGCTATCACTCAGTTGGTTAGGTTTGGGGCTTTGTTTGTTTAATAAGGTTCTTCTCCATTGTACCCATAATCACCTGCTTTATAAACTGTTCCCCTTTGAAAGCCTAATGTTGCAAGGGGCAATTGAATAGGAACCCCAAACATATTTATGCTTTTCTGCCTTTTGATTCCCATCATTTCTGGGAATTGTTATAGATGGAATGAAAAGAGAATACATTATAAACAATTTAAAAACCAAAAACAAAATTCCTTGGACTTTTTTCAGATACCACATATGCAAATAAATGTGGCTTTGGATTCCAATGGCTTTCAAGGGAGGATTATATTTTCCTCATTAACCTTTTTCTTAATGAGACAGCTTTGTTTTCCAAACTAATTTTATCTAAATCCAGTTTGACATTTGAAATGAATTCACACTGATTTAATATAAATGATGAGGTAGAATGCCCCCTTTTGATCTGAAGCATTTGTGAGGTCCTAGTTAAACTTCCTCATAGAAGAGTTCACTGTTTCAGGCTAGAAAAATGGTGTTGCCTGTATTGTATGAAGAAAGCCAAAGCCAAGAGGATGTCTTCTTTAGAGCCAATCAGAAGGGCTTGAAAAAAACAATCAACTAGTTAGTCCTCAGTTAAGAAATAAATTATTCACAATCTTGGAAGCATCCTCAACTGTTCCCCTTCCCTTACTTCCCATATCCAATTAGTTACCAAATCTATCAATTTTATCTCCACAAAATCTTTCCCATCTATTTTCTCCTCTCTTCTCCCTAGTTCAGCCTTCATCACATCTCACTGCAATAATCTTCTAATTGGACTCTCATCTTCTAGTCTTTCCTTTCTCTAATCCAATCACCACAAAACTGCCAAAATAATCTTTCTAAAGCACAAATCTGACTATACAATCCTCTTGACAAGGAGATTCCGCAGTTTTCTATTGCTTCTAAGATAAAATATGAACTCCTAAATTCATTATTTAATATTCTTCATTGTCTGCCTCTAGCCTACCTTCCAGCCAAACTGGTCTTCTGGCCATTCCTGGATCTTGCTTCACTACCTCTTATCTCCATTCCTTTGACCAAGCCCCCATTCCTAGAATAAATTCTTTCCAGTCCTTAGAATATTCCTGGAATACATTCCTTTCAGTCCTCTTAGAATTCTTTGCCTTTTTTTTTTCAAGATTCTATTGAGGTGCTCTATCCTATGGGAAATCTTCCCTAATCCTATTACTTGTTAATACTTTCTTCTTTCTCAAATCACCTTGTATTATATCTGATAGTAGAATGTAAGTTCTTTGAGGGTTGGAGCTGTTTATATTTTGTTTCTATATATTTAGTACCTACTACATAGTGTCTTGCTTAATAAATGATGATTAATTGAATTTAGTTGAATTTTGCTTTGGGCTAGTTTAGACTAGCCCTTTTTTTTCCCCTGTAAGACAAATGGAACTAATTAGGGACTGAGCACTATGCTCAGGATCCATCTGAATGAGGCTTAGGGAGCGAAGTGAGTTCAGTCTGTTTGAAAGTGTTCTCTTCCTCCTTCTCTAATGAGCATGTATTTACTTAACTGTGTATATTAGATATGAGTAAAATGCAAATTCCTTGAGGATAGGGGATATTTATCTTTTTCTTTCAATGTCCCCAGCAGCTACCACAGTGGCTGTATATAGTAGTAGGTGACTGATCATTGCTCATTGGACTCGGATCAAACTCTTTACAAAGTGGATGTGGTTCTTTCAAACAGAAAAAAAATACCCAATCTGTTTTCAATCAGACATGACTAATAATTTCTCTGCTAATTTAAAGCAGTGGGAATCTTCTTCTACTAGCCAAAG
This sequence comes from Gracilinanus agilis, assembly GCF_016433145.1. Classification (NCBI taxonomy): domain Eukaryota; kingdom Metazoa; phylum Chordata; class Mammalia; order Didelphimorphia; family Didelphidae; genus Gracilinanus; species Gracilinanus agilis. The sequence continues at coordinate 92,284,049 of NC_058135.1, forward strand.
CAGCCAAAATGCTCTCTCAGGAAGCTTTGATGGAGGCCAAAAGTGTATTAGATACTTTTCAATCAACATATATGTATACAATCAACACATATATACTTATTTGTGTATTCTATATCCTGGTAATGGATCAACACATCCATTCCCTTAATGCTTCTTTTTGGCCTAGAGAAGAATTTGAATGTGCTTGCAGATGTAAAAAGAAAAAGACATGAAAATAACCACTAATCCTGAATTGAAACCAACAAAATTTAGAAGCCAAGGTTCTCATTCCACTTTGGTAGAAATAGCTTGTTTCATGAGGCCATCCTTACATACCCTGTTTTCAAATTTCTAAAATTCTAGACAGCATGTGTTGAGAAACAATGCTGGTTTCTTGGTGTCCACAGTTTCATAACACACTCTTTTAATGTTATTTGACAACACTTTCTGAATATTTAATTTCTTTGGAAAGTGGGAAAATATGTTATAGAGAGCCTAAGATGAAATATTTAGTATTTTTTCAATCACTTCCAACTCTTTATGACTTCCTTTGAGATTTTCTTGGCAGATCCTGGAATGGTTTGCCATTCCCTTTTCTAGCTCATTTTATAGATAAGGAACTTAAGTGAACAAGGATAAGTGATGTGACCAGGGTTACACTGCTGCTAATAATCTTCAGAGACTGGATTTGGACTCATGAAGCCAAGCCTTCCTGACTCTAGGCCTTTGTCATATGAAGCCATACCACAAAATATTTTTAATTAATTTGTTTAGAATATTTTTCCATGTTTACCTGATTCATGATCTTTCCCTCCCCTCTTCCCTTCCCCCTCCTGGAGCTGACAAGCAGTATCATTGGGTTATACATGTATTATTGCTCAAAACCTATTTCCATGTTATTCATATTTGCAGTAGAGTGATTCTTTAACACCAGAACCCCAGGCATGTCCCCATTGAACCATGTGATCAATCATATATTTCTCTTCTGCATTTCTGCTCCCACAGTTCTTTCTCTGGATGTGAATAGTGTTTTTTCTCATAAGTTCCTCTGAATTATCCTGCATCATTGCACTGCTGCTAGTAGAGAAGTCTGTTACATTCGATTGTGACATAATGTATCCATCTCTGTGTACAATGTGTTCCTGGTTCTGCTCCTTTTGCTCTGCATAAATTCCTGGAGGTCTTTCCACATAAAACATTTCTGATACCAAATTATTAACCAAGCATATATGACTCCTAAGGAGTTGACTTATTCCTCTGCTTTTTGGGGAGATCTTTGCGAAATCCATCTGTGTGATACTTAGTACTCTAGAATCAATTCATAAATTAACTGACATTTATTGAGCAATAGCTTTGTATCAGGCACTGTGCTGAGCTCAAGAAACACAAAAATAAAAGTGAAATAGATCCTCCCCTCAAGGAGCTTCAATTCCAATGGAGAAGACAATATGTACATATATAAATGGGTGACCCATTACAGTTTACTTGCCTAAGGCATGGTCTGCTTCAAATTCTGGGAAAAAAGAAGTTGCTGAATTAAAAGTTTGCCTTGACAATGCACTTGTCTAGGGCATGCATAAGTCTGACTCTGCAGTCTAAGAGAAGCAATTGCTAAATTAAGCCCACCTTAGAATTATTTTAGACATTAATCACTCATTTGCATATGACAGGCCATGGAACCTTGGAGCATATGAAAAATAAAGCCTACTTTATTGATGTACATATGAAGAATTGAAGAATCCTACAACTTTGAGATTCTAGAATAGAGAAATTTTGGGAACCAAAATTATTCTGCAGTTATAGGACTCTGTAGGACTCTATGGTTATAGAAATGTACACAGAATTTAGTTACTAACCATAAGTTAAGGCAGGATTATTTGTAGAGATGGACTAGTTTGGGAACCAAGAAAGTCTAGAAGAGCAAAGTAAAAGGACAGATTTCAGTGCAATAAACCATAGAACTCAATCATCCATTGATATCTTTCTCTGTCTCTGCCTATCTGTCTAACTGTCAATCTGTCTGTCTCTTTTTACTTGTCAGATTATTTGACCATTGAAATGACTGAAGTGTCCTCTACTGCCATCTGCTGCTAAGAAGGAATAAGGAGACTATACTCTGCTCTACTGCAACCACCAGCTAAGGAATATATTACAAATAAAAATACTCTTATGATTTGTTGCTGACAAAGAGGAGAAGTATTGCTTCTCTTTGACACCTATTGAGAGAGAGAGAGAGAAAAAAAAGAATCTTTACAAAGGAACAAATTGGTAAGATGTTTGACAGCTTTAGGATAAAGAATTTTTTAGGCCTTTTCCCAGAAGCATAGCATTACTTCTGCTGGAAAACGCAGTTAATGTTACAGTTGTTGGGGAATCAGCTAAGCTGTGCAGGGAACAGTTTGGAAAGAGCATCAAAAAGACAATGTACCTGAGATACCCTGTGCATGGTGTATCTGTCATTCACAAATGGTGAGAATCTCAAGAAATGTTTATGGACAATTCCTGAGTCAGAAAGAGGATACCAGCCAAAGTCTTTGATTTCAAAGTTGTAAATTTCCTCTTGCCACATGTATTCTATACATGTGTGACTTTACCTTGAAACTTTAAATGTATGTCCATTCTCCTCCTAAACAATCTATATATTATTTGGAGAAGTCCACTAAAGTTTGTAATTGGAATTTTGCATACATATTGTTTGCTTTGCATCTTTGATAAATATTCTAAGATTAATAGATCTTTGTCGGTCTGTTGATTTGTTCATTGGAAATACACTGGCAGGGACTTGTTAGGGGCAAACCTGATGCCAGCCCCTTCTTAGTTCAAGTTCAATTTGGGGTTGAAATGAGGTATTTGGAAGTCATCGAACAAATAACAAAAGGAGATTTACTTTACTCTAAAAGAGGAAGTATATGCAACAAAAATACAGAGGTTTTTTGCTTCTATAACTAAGACATGATTCCTTTCATCTTGATATAGAAATGTGTCTGGTCAGAAGGGCAGACATGATGATTTGCATAGTCTTCAGACATCTACGAAGTTAGAGGATCACTGGCTCCACATGAGGAGGATTTTTATGCCCTTATGGGACTAGGAAAGAAAGTCAAGGGAGACAGGGGCAAATCAAGTCCTGGGGACAGCTTTGTTGACTTTTGGGGAAAACTAAACCTTGCTTTGAAGAAAACAGGGAACTCTGGTCCTATCATAGGACTACAGTTCTATAGTGTAGATATAGTTTATAAACAACAGTTACTTCTAGGATCCTAAGAATCAAAGTAGTCACCATGAACATTAAAAGAAAAGAAAAGCAGGGTTGATACAACTCCTGGAATATACATAAATAAGTATGTGTGTGTTACATGAATACAAGGTAGTTTGTGCGAGTGTGCACTAATAGCTTGGGGGAAGGAGGTGAGAATCAGGAAAGGTTTCATATAAGAATCAGAGGAGATGAGGGAGAGCATTCCAAGCAGGGAAACTGTCAACACAGAAATAAAAAAGAGGAAATGTAATACAGTGTGTGCAGAACAGCAAGATGGCCAGAATGACAAGATCATAGAGTGCAAAAAGGACAGCAATGTGTACGAAGTCTAGAAAAGGACAAAAGGTCCAGGTTGTACAGCAATTGAAATGCCAAACAAAGGAGTTTATTTGAGGTAATATGGGGCCACTGGAGTTTATTACTAGAGAAGGACAAGATCAGATGTGTACTTTGGGAAAATCACTTTGAAGATTCTAAAGAATGGATTGATGTGAAGAGAGGCTTGAGGTTGGGCAATCAAACACAAAGCTATTGTAAGAGTTTAGGAGAAAAGTGATGAAGGTGACCTAGGGTGGTGACTATGTGAAAAGACAAGAAAAGATATATGTGAGAGATATGGAGATGGAAATGGCAAGAAGACAGCAGTTTCCCCATAGCCCCCTAGAAGAGATCAGAGCTAATTCTTGCTGCTCAGCATTCTAAGAAGTCTGACTTCCTCATGCAAACATCATGGCATCCTCACTACCACTTCCGCTCCATAGATGGCTTTTGCCCATTTTGCACTCTCAGGGGATACAATGGCTCACACCAAATTACAAAGATTTCCTTGTCTACTTACATGGTGTGCTATGCTTTGGCAAGATGGCATCCTCTCTGTACCAGGCTTTAGTGACTTGTTCATTCCACATAATTGAGGTCACTGGGTTGCTTTGGCAGACACTCGAAATTGCCCAGGGCTGCTGTGCACATAGTTAAGGGTATTGTGAACTCCATCTCCACCCCCTATGCCAATTTGCGCTGGAGACAGGGCCACCAAGGCACATGGGAAAATTAGAGCAACATGTCATGAAAATTTCTATTTACATTTTCAGTAATCATGTCTTATGAAGGCAGTACAACAATTGAAGTACCCAAAGTAATTCATCCAGTTTGTAAACTCAGCCCATCTGAAGTATTTTCTCTTTTAAAGTTAAAGAACTTAAAATTGCTACCTACTTTTGGTTAAGAAAGAAATAGAAATCCTAAAGACAGAAAGAAAAGAACTTTATAATAGTGTTGGTCATTTCAGAAAACATGGTACTAAATTACTATCTTAGCCAAAAATAATACCACATTCATTTTTATTTTTTCATCTGTAATTTCAGATAAGATTGATTGTTAGCTTATCTCTTCAGATATCTTTCAACAGTAGTATTCGAGAGGTAGCCAGATGTTGTAGTGGATAGAGTGCTAGGCTTGGAGACAGAATCAAATCCAGCCCCAGAAACTTCTAGCTATGTGACCATGTGGAAGTCACTTAATCTCTGTCTACTTTGGCTTCCTCCTCTGTAAAATGAGGATAATAATAGCACCTATTTTCTAGGGTTGTTGTAAGGTTAAAGGAGATATTTGTAAGGTGCTGTGAAAACCTTTAAGTGCTATATAAATGCTAGCTATTTTGATGACGATGATGATCAATTATGAAAATAAAGTGCCCTAAAATGTTCATATACTTTGACTCAGAGATATCACTTCTAGGCATATACCCTAAGAAGGTAAAAGAAAGGAGCTCTCTCTGTCTCTCTCTCTCTCTTCTCTCTCTCTTTCTCTCTCCTCTCTCTGTGCATATATATATACACATACATGTATGCATGTATACCATAGACATACACATATATACACAGTACCTCTACCACCTTTGCAGAGGTGGGGAGTGGGGCAGAAATGTGGAACACTGGATATATCAGAGTTTTTTCAAAATTTTTCTTTTTTAATGAATTTTTTCTGTCTTCTTTTTCATGAAATGACCCTTTATTATTTATTATTATTTAATATATTATATGTTTAATATATAATATATATATAATATAATAAATATATTATTTATTACTATTATCATATAATTCTCTGGAAGGGGGAGGTGAGGGATACAAGGGGAATTTGGGCAATGTAAAAGCAAAAGATATCTTTAAAATTTTATTTTTTTAAATTACCATTTGATACCATTAAATCACCATACAAATTGTTATTATTTCAAGTGTTTAGATGTTACCCTCCTCCTCCTTCCCATGAGGGGAAGGACAATGGAGACAAAATGAAGTTTCATTTGTGTTTAAACTGATAACAAAATCATTAACTATTTTTGTCCAGTGGGTGGCCTTTCATGTGGTTTATTTATTAGTAAAAACAATGCTGCTGGTCATGAAGTTTATTTATTCTTGTCTTAGCTGGTACATATGCTTCCAAATGGACTAGTTAGATGTGATGGCCTCCAAGGTCCTTTCTAATTATAAGAACCTTTATAATTCAGTGAAGGAGAAACTAACACACTCTCTCTCTCTCTCTCTCTCTCTCTCTCTCTCAATGTATATACACACATATGCATACATTCATATGTTAAACATATGTATGTTTAACTTTGTATGTTAAGATCCTAAGCAAGCTATTCCTTTTAGTTTGGGAAGTTTCTACCTCATTTAAATTTGTAGATGAGACTTTTTCTACATTCAGACCCTTAAGTGTTCACTGATTTTATGACTGTGACCCCATGAGTTTGATGTCATTCTGTAGATTTCATTGGGATCTACCAATTCTTTTTGATAAGAATCGGGGATGGACTGGAATTGGATTCAGGAAACCTTCATTCTAGACTTTTTCTTCCCTTGTCTCATTAATAGCCCTACAGAAAGTCCTAGAATTATAGAAATTCAGAATCAGAGGGGCCCCAGAGCCATCTTTCCCATATCTGGGTAATAATCTTCTATAAAATATCCCCAGTAACATAGATGGTCTTGCAGCTTTAGCTCAAAGACTTCTATAAGTTATTGAATAGCAACCAATAATATATATATATATATATATATATATATATATATATATCTCCATACGTATATAGCGATTTACGTTTTGCAAAGCAGACTTTCCTTATGGAAATTCTGTGAATTAGAGCAGTGTTGTCAAGCTCAAATAGAAATAGGGCTACTAAATTGTACATAAGGATCCCTGCAAGTCCTATATTGACTTGGTTTTAAAATGTAACACTACCTATGTTTATTGTATTTTTATTTATGTTGTTAAATGTGTCCCACATACATTTTAATCTGGTGCAGGCCCCACTTAGGAGTGTTTGTGGACTACATGTGGCCTTGGTTTTGGGGTTTAACATCTCTGAATCAAAGGATAGTTGTTCTAGAATTATGTCCACTTGCCAATGAGGAAACTGAGGCTGAGTAAGTTAAGTGGTTTGTCCATATTTGAACAACTAATCAAGAAAGGTGTTGGAATTAGATCCCTGCTCTCCTAATTTCAGGCCCCTGTAATTTTTTTCTTCAATCTGTGCTACTTTTGAGGTTAGATTCTACAAGGTTTCACAAAACAGAGATGCTATGGTAACATACCTATCAAATTGAATGTGATATTGTCACAAATAATTAAAATCTTTGAAGTATTCCAAATGACTAGAAACTCAACAATACAACAGGTAAAATTATTCCTCTTATTTCTCCTTGAAGTGATTTTTTTAATGGTAGCTAAAAGGGAGATCCTTAAAAAGACATTCTTAGTTTCTCTTCTTTAAAGAAGGTTTCAATAGTGAGTAAAAACATACCAAGTAACAAAACATGGTGGTATCAAGCCCAATTAGGAAAAGAAAATCATTAAAATATGTGTTGATTCATTTTTTTTATTTCATTCGATTCTATTTCAGCCTCATCTGTGATTAATTTGCCTTTCGTCATCTTCCACAATGGCTTCTGCAAGAATATCAGTCTTAAGGCATACAACATTGCTCGCACCCACTTCAAACATCATTTAAAATCTCATTTATTATTTCATACTGTGGTCTTGCTTAAAAGACAGTGTTGTTAGAGCTGGGTAGCATATAGCTCCAGATCCCTGAATAGGCAACAATGAAAGAGAGAGGAGAGAAGCTGTGTGGGAGGGAGAGAGAAAGACAAAGAGAAAGAGAAAAGAGAGAGAGAAAGACAGACAAAGAGACAGAGAGACAGAGAGACAGAGACGGACAGAGAGACAGAGAGACAGAGACAGACAGAGAAAAAGAAAGGCAGAAATACAGGGAGGAAGAAATGGGAAAGAAAGGAAAGCAGAGAGAAGGACCAGGGAAGAGAGAGGAAAGAATATGTGTGTGCCTGCAAATAAGCCAAAATTGTTAAGAGCTAAAATTCTGGGTATATGAACATGCCTGTGTGTATTGTATTCAAGGTATGAAATAGAGAGACATAATGAACTTGAATTAAAATTGTAATGACTATTACTGGGTTAATGTAAGGGAAGAAAGAAAATTCTGAAGGCATGCAAGGAATTCAAGTCTCCATACACCCTGAAAGAGCCCAAATCTAGATTCAACAAAGTGTAGAAATCTGATGAAGAACACTACTAGTATTTGTAATGAGTGGTTAGATACTGTCTGCAATCGAAAGCAAATGAGGAACACATTCTTTGGATTACAGGGATTTGACTGAGTAGCCTAAGATTAAGAAAAAAAAGTCTCTGCACATGCAACAAGTAAAAAGAAAAGGGATTTTGTGCAAGAATGTTTTTTGAATCCAAGTCTCCCCTGACCACAAGGCTCTATTTAGAAAATGAAATAAGCCAAATAATCCCCTAGTTCCTTCTGAAAATCCCATTAGCAAATAGTGGTTATCAGCAAGTGCAAGTGGAACTGTACCAGCAGCATTGTAAGTGTAGTTGACCCACATTTTTGGATGCTAGAAATCAAGTCCTCTGGGGGTCATTTATGCGTCGTCAGGAAACCTCCTATCTCACATAATTCCTCAAAATCAAGGCTCATTACCCATTTTCCACTCTCAAATGAAGAGAAAGTATATCAGTCCAACTCCCATTCCTCCATCCATCCCAATCCCCATACACATTAAAAAAGGATAAACAATCCCTCCCCCCGCCAAATTAAAACAGAAACAATAGCCACATAGACACTGGGTATGGGCCCTGCTTTTTGGAAAAGGATGACGTCCCAGGTATTACACAGAGACTGTGATAGGTTGGAGTTACTTGGGAACTCTCCCTTCTATTCTCTGCACATATTAGGGAAACATCTGCTCAGAACAGAACAGCAGATGCCTAATAGGAAAGAGAGAGAGACCGGCAAGAGAATTTCATGGTCCTGGTGCAAACATGGAATTCCATTTTTTAAAAAAGGAAATTCAAAAGTCACACCTTCAGAATGTTCATTCAGACTATATGTTTATAACAAGAAATCACTGAATTTACACATCACCAATACACTGTAACAGGATCTTTGTATCAGATAATATGAAGCAACATGTATGTACACACATATGCACACTCATGTATATTTGTAATATATACAGTGCATTATATACATGTATCCCCAAAACCATACATGTTAAGATATATGCATGCCATATGGAAACTTGGGTATATTATTTGTATAAGTATGTGTGTATATATATATACATAAATATCAAAAAAGTATTCATGGAATTTTAAGCAGATTTTAATAGCAGAAAACTGCACAAAGACTTTTGGGATACCTTGCATATATATATATGTATATACAGACATATTTATATGTTTATAAGGTGATAAAGCAAATTTTTTTAAGGGAAGATAGTGCAGTATAGCATTGTAGTGTCAAACTTACATTGAACCAAGGCCACAAGTACATAAGAATCCCTGTTAGTTACAATTCATTTAGAAAAGCACAAACCGACATTATCTATGGATGGCAGTGATGGCAAACCTTTTAGAGGCAGAGTGCCGGGCCCTGGCCCCACCCACCCCCTAGACCAAGTGCCATGCCTCTACTCTACATGCTGGGTATGCCCCGCCCCCTCCTTACCCCACGCAGAGGATGGAGGGAGCACTCCCATTGGGCTGCTGGGTGGAGGGGCGGGAGATGTGAAAAAATGTCATCAAGCACGGTGGAGAGGGGGAGGGGAGCAGCTCTGCCCACGTCCCTCTGCCTTTCTAGTAATGAACTGGGGTGCGGTGGGGGCAGTGCATGTGCCCAGAGAGTGTGCTCTGCATGCCATATTTGGCACTGGTACCATAGGTTCGCCATCACTGATCTATGGTCTCTTGTATTTTTATTTATTTTGTTAAATATTTCCTAATTCCATTTTTAAATGGTTCAGTGCTTCACTCAGGATGTTGTGAGCTGCAATCACAGCCCTTGGGAGTAGCAGTCAGAGGGCTAATTCTGAAGCCAGGAAGACTTGGATTCAAGTTCTAATTCTGATATCTTGTTCTTGTTTGCCTTTCCATTTCCAAAGAGGCCCAGTGGCATCACAGGGTGATGTCTCCGATGTCTTGGCTTGTGCATGAATTAGACTTAAGTGAAGCAGAATTGTATGAAGTCCTCAAACTCCCTCTCTCTGCCAGAGAGCCCAGTGGCAAAGCAATGGCCTAGGAGGCAGTGCACTCCTTGGTATCTTTGATGTCTAACCAAACTCTAAGCGTTCCACAGCCCTTGCTTTAGCCACTTTCATGGCCCATAGGAACCAAGTGTTCTCACCTGCCCATTCCCCCAAGGAGAAGCCTTCACATGCTTGGGGTAGACATCCCTTTAAGTAAGTGACAGGTGTAGTATACAGAATTGGGGTGATATAGTTTTTTCTAGCTTTGGCTGAGTTCCAAAAGCTGTTAGAGGTTTGGAATCTTGAGGAAAAGGCAGTTGGCTGGATCTTCCGTGGAGGGAGGTTGTCAATGAGCCGAGCTGCTTTGATTACCTAGCTTTAATATTGAAATTTAGCCTAGCTTTGATATATTTACTTAAGAAATTATTATTTTAAATAAACCCTTTATATCTTCCTTTCCTAATACCATTCCTGCCTTCCCTCCCTTACCTTATATGTCTGTGGAGTTAATAAGGAGAGTAATTAGAGAGGAGTTAAATCTGTGAAGAGTTACTTAATTGATAGCATTAGTTATAGTTAGTCATCATTTGTTCCCTTTAGATAGCAATAGCACTTAGTAAAGCTGAGTTTAAAGGCAGGTCCTTACTCAGACTCCATCTTTGCTTCCCTTCCCCACCTGAGGTTCCTGAGACAACTGATAGGGCTTTCCTTTGATCCACCTTCCTAACAAACATCCTTCAAACAAAATAAACCCTTTTGTGTTTCAACAGCCCTATTAGTGTAATTTGTCTGTTAGTTATCAAGAGGGAAGAAGAGGGAAAGAGACAACATACTCTGGGCTTAGAGGGAAGCTGGGCATCCATCTTGAAGGAAGGTGTTACTTCAAAACAGGTCCCTTCCTGTGAAATTAACTAAAGCCTGTTTGTTAATTTCAGTCTAGTCTATTTCCCTCAGCTTGTGTTTGAGTCTAAGTCCCAGTCTGTAAGCCTGCTGTGTTTGTCTGTTTAGTTTAATTTCTCTTCTCCCTGAAAATTTCTGTTTCCCTTCTGTGTTATACTCCTGACTTCAGTCCTATTATACCCTGAATCTCCTTTAATCCCAGCCTATTTGTAACCGAGATTACCCGCTTAGCAAGTCTCAAACATCCTCCTTTTAAACTCCCTTATCCCAAACACCTTTCCTCAAATTATCCCCATTACAACTGGCGAGCCAAGTCATACGAAACCTGTCTTCTGAAGAAAAGAAAAGAAAATGAATTGCACAAGATTGATTTTTATATTAAGCAGTCTATCGCTGCTTATTTGGTCTTTTATGCAGGGAATGTGTGCATTTTTACCAAACATGATACAACAATTAATTGAAATCTACGACTATTATAAATGGTTTGCATTCACTCCAGCTGAATGCATATGCTTCATTCCAACAGCAGTGGCAATTGTTCTGGCTCTATGGCATTTTTTGGCAATTTTAAAAGTGGTCCTGACTCATCTGTTTAACTATTATAAGGCATCTGATTCAAAACAAGAAAATGATAACAAGGAATGAGTTGAGAACATAAAACTACTGTTCCAAGTGTTGAGGCAATTACGTGAAGGGAATGAACTCGATAAGCATACCATCTTACAACTTAAAATCGTAGAATCAAAATTTTTTGGGAAAAAGGAAACAAAGATCAACCAATACAGAATGCAGTGGTCTCTGTCCTACCAATAGTAGACAGGACTATTGTGCTTCTCAGTTCCCCTCGACCTGGTTTAACCCATTTCTGCAACAGTTTGGCCAGGGTGTGGCCACTGCACATGCTCCAGCTTCTTGGAGTCACAGGTGAGAGTGATGGGTGAGGTGGACATGAAAGGTAGATGAGCAGCCCTGAAAAGGACTTGGCAAATTTCCTTCAACACCCATACTCCCTACTCTGATTCCCTAATGGCTGTGTGACTATGAACCAAGCACTTAACCCCTTAGTGCCCCCAGCTAACTATTTTTAGGTTTGTAACGGGCAGACCTACTGTGGATCTGCATCAGTGGAGGGAGCGTCCACATGAGGTCCAATCAGTCAATGAGCATTTATCAAGAGCCTACCCTGTGCCAGGGAGTGGGCTAGATGCCTAAGATACAAATACAAAAATGAAACTGTCCCCTCCCTTGGTGAGCTTACATTCTATCAAGAATGAGACCAAAGCATTTAAATCAAGCAGCAGGCATTGAGTCTCTTCACAGATGTGACTGAGTAGTTCAAGCTTTACTACTGACTTACCGAAACTGACTTCTTTTGTTCGTTTTCTGTATTTCCTCCTTCACCCTCTCCACTATCACCTGCCCACAACGATTAATGGATATACACCACTGAACTTTAATACATTTCACAATCAAATCCCATTCCTTCAGCAAAAAATGAATTTTAAAAAAGGGAGGAAGGGCAGGGAATGTAGTTTGGAAAATAAAGAAAAGCTGCTCTGGGGCCCTTCTCCAAAATGGAGGTTTCAAGAAGGACTCATCCATCAGAGGTACTCTCAGGACAAATCAGAAGGCTGGTTCCAAGATGCTGCTGAAAATCTTTTAGAACAATAAGTGACTTACAGAATAACTTTGCTAATAGTTTTTTGCAAAGTCCACTTGATTTAGCAAATGTCTTAATTGACTTGATGCAAATACAACTCTTTGTGTACAAATATATAAGCAGCTGTGATCTATGCATAATTAAATTTTGAAAGACTAAATTCTGGAGATAATAAACCTTTGTTTATCTTTCAGAAATATTAAAAGCTTCCCTATTTTAAGAAAGCAAGATAATTCTATTTAAATGTATTATGAGTCAAAATGAAAAAAGATTATAACTAGGCGTTATTACTGTAAATAATTTCTTTTGTCTTTCTTTTTGTGAATATTTTTGTTTTACTGTTTAATCAATTAAATAAATTTTGTTTAAACATACTGTGATTGTCCTCCAAAAAAAAGACCCACCCTCAATCTGCAATCAGCCAACAAATATTATTAAGTGATTACTGTGTTCCAATCACTCTGATTATCACTGGAGATAGAAATAACAGCAAAAATATTCCCATATTCTAGTAGGGGTGAGACCATACTAATAACTACAGACATACAAGATACATACAGAATGGATAAAAGGTAAACTCAGAGGAAAGATACTGAAGATGGGGGAACCAGGAGAGGCATTCTATATAAGGTGAGATTTAACCTATGTCTTGAAGAAAGCCTGGGAAACTGGAAGGTGGATGTGAGTAGGTAAAGCATGTGAGACATGAGAGGATAGTCAGTGATAAGGAAGTAGGTCAGTGTAGCTGGACCATAGTGTGTATTTGGAGATGTAGAAGGGAGCAAGATTTGAAGAGCTTTGCCATTAACATTTCTAGTTCTCTGAAAAAAATTTAATATATACAAAAGCCTCATCTCTCCACCCCTTTGTATAAGGCAGTAGGGGATAAAGTGATAGTCCTAGAATCAGGAAGAACTAAATTCAAATCCAGCCCCAGACACTTATTAGCTCTGTGACCCTGGGCAAGTCATTTAGCCTACATCTGGCTTAGTTTTCTCAACTGTAAAACAGAGATAATAATAGCACCCATCACCCAGGATTATTGTTAACATTGAAGGGATAATATTTGTAAAAGCACGTAGCACAAAGCCTAGAACATAGTAGGTCCTATATAAATGTGTATTCCCTTAATCCTTTCCCTTCCTTAATGGTTGTGTCAAATACATAAATAGCCCTATGCTGGGGCAGGGGGGTAGCTCAGTGGATTGAGAGTCAGGCCTAGAGACGAGAGGTCCTAGGTTCAAATCTGGCCTCAGATACTTCCCAGATGTGTGATCCTGGGCAAGTCACTTAACCCTCATTGCCTAGTTCTTACCACTCTTCTGCCTTGGAACCAACACACAGTATTGATTCTAAGATGGAAGGTAAGGGTTTAAAATAACTAACTAAATAAATAATAAATAGCCCTATGGATATGTCATTGATTTTTTTAAACCTTTCTTTCTAAAGAAAAATGCTTCTATGATAACATCTGAGAGGCTAGGTTAGATGGACACTCAGCTATCACACAGGAAACAGGAGAGGAGCTAAATGATTCTCTGCTTCAATTTAGGAAGAAGTTGGCCCCAAAGTGAAGTGTAAGCCAGAGAGAGGAAATGAAGGGACAGGTATACTGGATGAGTAGCTATATCTGGTCTACTACGTAGCTCCCCCAGCATGTGGACTTCAAACAGGGATCATAGATAGAACTTTGAGGCTACATATGATCAGTCAAGTCAGTCAAATAATAGTTTTCTCTGATTTACTCCCATCCTTATTCTCAGAACTGACCCTTTGTGGGGCTAAACTGACTTAATCAAATCCACAAAAAATAGTTCAATGGTATGTGTATAGGATCTTTATTCCCCTGGTGACAATTAGCTCATTTGTAAATACCTAGGTTTCAGTTGGACGTCCTCCTACTACCTAAAATGATCTGGCTGTAAGTGACATGCATTTGATGTTCTTGGTAACTAGGGGTATACTGGTAAATGTTTAACCCAGGTGGGGGAGGGGATATCATGATAAAAAAACTGGGATAAAGGGTAACCGAGAGACAGAGTTCTCAGCATGATCAATTCATTAGCAAGGCTAGCAATTGCCAATAAAAGCGATCCAAGGCTTCTCAGTAGCAAATGATAAACTGAAGGGTTTACAGAAAGCATTTTTATAGTAAACAAAGAAGAATCAAAAGTTATAGAATTTTGAGTAACATTTTGATTTATTTCTGATTATATCTAAGTTTGGAATAAGAAATGTGGGTGCTTTCTCTAACATCAAAGAAGACTTGGCATAATAAAGGTGCAATTTTTAAAAAAAAAATAACATTTTGATTGATTTCTGATTGGCTAGGGATTAGCTAAGGCTGGAATAAGAAATATGGGTGGTTTTCCAAAATCAAGGTGCTAGGCATATGTGTTATGGATGTGACAATCATCAAACTGTAGACACTTCTATCTAGTTAGTTATAGCATTAAAAAATTGCAACAAGTAGGATAATTAACATCTTACAATTAGCTAGCTGAAAGGAAGGGAACTAATAGGAAATGTAGAATTTAACCTTAAAAATCAGGGAACTTTCACTCATACAAAATAGGAAACTGAGTCTGCCAGCTGTAAGGATAGGGTTTGTGCAAGGTGGATGGGACAAAAGGAGCCAGAGAAGGAGTGGCTGACAGTTGGACAGTTGGTGATAGTTGAGACCAGGGGAATTCTGGTTAATTCTCTGGAGGAAGAAGGAGGAAAAAAGGACTTCTGGTGAGGAGTGAGAGGGGACAGGCGGAGAACATCTAAGCTCAGATCCAGTCTTGAGGGCTTCCTGAGGATCTTTCTTTGAACATTGAAACCCTGATTTCCTGGTCAGAGGCATTCCATCGCTTCTCACCCATCAAGACTTCAACCATCGAGTCAGCTAAGTGTTTGGACTCCATTTTGGAAGTGATCTCTTATTCTCCTCCCATTACCCAACCTTGCTGAAAGACCCTTTCTGGTTTGACTTGCAAATACAGAAAAGGATAGAAATAGAAACTGAAGGAGAAAGGGCAGGGGAGATGTTCCAAAGTGCCTGAGAGACGAGGAGGAGGGGAAATCACCGCTTGGTCTGGCTGCCTCCATCTTGAAGCCAGACCACCCGCTGTGAAGTTGACTGATCTCTGGGGAGGCTTGTGTGAACCCCACCCTCATTCAGAATTGGTTTGGGGTACTCCATAGCTCGTCTTATAGGGAAGCCTCACCCCCAAATCCTGTGGGGTGGCACAACCATCCAGGTCACCCAGTTTGGGAGTGACACCCCCTCAAAGTCTCGGCAGTGCATGATCAGTGGGAGGGGAGAGCTAGAAGAGAGTCTCACCTCAGACTCTCTATCTCACTCCCCTTCTTTCATAACATTTAAATTACTGGCTCCTCATTATTGTTACACAGCTCAGCTTTGAAGGAGCTCAGCTCAGCTGGGCAAAAGTTCAACTTCACAAAATAGGGGACTTATTCTTTTACTATATCAGTCATAAATCTCTTAATCCATTCTTCATTAGGTCTTCTAAACTAAGGCAAGTCAATAGGATAATCAATCCTAAATTAAGAATTGTTTCTTTTGCAGGGAAGAATATATGGACACTCATTTTTAAGTGGAATCTGTATTATTAATACTTTCTTATGTCTGCATAATCAAAAAAGAATATCTCAAGCCCTGATTTTTTAGTGATTGCTGATTCCTCATGTGTAAATGTTCTTACTGAAAATTTAATAAAGAACTCTCCCAAGCCTGTTCAAGGAGTTTCAGCACATGTCTGTCAATAACTATTTCTGGGGCCTTAGGAGCAACAAAGTGATACAATAAAAAGAGCTCTGGGCCCAGGGTCAGAAAGAAAATCTCAGTTCAAATCTGGCCTCAGACAATTTTGAGTTCTGTGTCCCTGGGCAAGTCACTTAACCACTGTTTACCTCAGTTTCCTTATCTGTAAAATGAGGATAATAAATAGCACCTCCCCTCAGAGTTGTTGTGAGGATCAAATGAGATGATCATTGTTTAAGCATTTAGTGCAGTTCCTAGTACAGTGATTTCCAAAGTGGGCATTACCGCCCCTTGGTGGGTGCTGCAGCGATCCAGGGAGGTGGTGATGGCCACAGGTGCATTTATCTTTCCTATTAGTTGCTATTAAAATTTAAAAAAATAATTTCCAGGGGGCTAAATAATATTTTTTCTGGAAAAGGGGCGGTAGGCCAAAAAAGTATGGGAACCACTGTCCCAGCACACAGCAACCTCTACATAAATGTTAGCTCATTATTATTATATAATTCCTAAATGTGGTCCTGACATAATATAGATAATACTCATGGAAAATCTGTAATTGGTGGGCACCATCCAATTGAAATAGCCAGAAGTTTCTGTAGTTGGCCAACCTGGCCACCTTGAAGAATATGAGAACGAACCAGAAGTATCTTTTCTCTCTTCAAAATCAGAGGAGAGAAATTATGAAGATGCTATTTGTTTTATGTATGCTATTTTTCAATGAACTTTTCTAACTATAATACAAAATCACAAGTGGAGCTACTCCTTCTAAAGATTAATTTTTTCTGCTTTTCAAATGTATCACAAAATTATTATGTAGATCTAATGAGATGATATAAATATATGTATATTTATATGTACATATATATAATTGCTTTGTGAATTTTAATGTACCTTATAAATATTAGCTATTATTGTTGTTAAAAACCCAATCTCTGGGATCCACAATCTTTTTTTTCAAACATTTATTAATATTCATTTTTAACATGGTTACATGATTCATGCTCCTCCTTTCCCCTTCACCCCCCGCACTCCCCCCACCCATGGCCGATGCGCATTTCCACTAGTTTTGTCATGTGTCCTTGATCAAGACCAATTTCCAAATTGTTGGTAGTTGCATTGGTGTGGTAGTTTCGAGTCCACACCCTCAATCATGTCCACCCCGACCCATGCGTTCAAGCAGTTGTTTTTCTTATATGTTTCCTCTCCTGCAGTCCTTCCTCTGAATGTGGGTAGCATCTTTACCATAAATCCCTCAGAATTGTCCTGGGTCATTGTATTGCTGCTGGTACAGAAGTCCATTACATTCAATTTTACCACAGAATGTCAGTCTCTGTGTATAGAGTTCTTCTGGCTCTGCTCCTTTCGCTCTGCATCAGTTCCCGGAGGTCTCTCCAGTTCGCCTGGAACTCCTCCAGTTTGTTATTCCTTTTAACACAATAGTATTCCATCACCCGCATATACCACAGTTTGTTCAGCCATTCCCCAATTGAAGGACATACCCTCCTTTTCCAGTTTGTTGCCACCACAAAAAGCGCAGCTATGAATATTTTCGTACAAGTCTGTTTATCTATGATCTCTTTGGGGTACAAACCCAACAATGGTATGGCTGGATCAAAGGGCAGGCATTCTTTTATAGCCCTTTGAGCATGATTCCAAATTGCCAGCCAGAATGGCTGGATCAGTTCATAACTCCACCAGCAATGCATTAATGTCCCAATTTTGCCACATCCCCTCCAACATTCATTACTCTCCCCTTCTTTCATTTTAGCCAATCTGCTAGGTGTGAGGTGATACCTCAGAGTTGTTTTGATTTGCATTTCTCTAATTATTAGAGATTTGGAACACTTTCTCATGTACTTATTGATACTTTTGATTTCTTTATCTGAAAATTGCCTATTCATGTCTCTTGCCCATTTATCAATTGGGGAATGGCTTGATTTTTTTATACAATTGCTTTAACTCCTTGTATATTTGAGTAATTAGACCCCTGTCAGAGTTTTTCGTTATAAAGATTTTTTCCCAATTTGTTGTTTCCCTTCTGATTTTGACTACATTGTTTTTGTTTGTACAAAAACTTTTTAGTTTAATATAATCAAAACCATTTAATTTACATTTTGTAATTTTCTCTAACTCTTGCTTGGT
>NC_058135.1:92302708-92373897 GCF_016433145.1 Gracilinanus agilis
TGTTTTGATGACTGCTGCTTTATAGTATAGTTTAATATCTGGTACTGCTAGGCCCCCTTCCTTCACATTTTTTTTCATTATTTCCCTTGAAATTCTTGATCTTTTGTTATTCCAAATGAAATTTGTTATAATGATCCACAATCTTTTAAAAAAAATGAAATTAAGTTAAAGATAAGTCTCTTGGAACCTACCCAACTATAATTGTGTCCTCTAACCCCAGCAGATTTGGACTATCCTTTTTGCTTACAGAAAAGACATTTTTCATTTTTTGTTTTCTCCTGAATACTTACTTGACAGTGGTCTCTAGCAAAAGAACCGTCAACTTTTGGAAGTTAAAAATCAGCAAGCTTTTCCGCTTTAATCTTAATTCATTCCTTTGATCTTTAGGGACAAAATGTATTTAAATTCTATTCCCATTGGAGGCCTTTTTACAATATCCAGGTTTCCTATGCTCCACTATATTTTCTTGAATTTATTGCCTTTTGCTACAAAAGAGTGAACATATCCCATTTTAAGGAATCACTAAAGGAAGTTAATATTTCAATGGCATTAACTATGACAGTTGTGCTAGCAAAAGAAAAGTCTCAGGAAAGTAAAACATAACAATTCAGTCTGCCCAGTTCTATATTTGAATAATTTCATGGAATCATATTTAATGAGCAAAACAACTTGTTTTTAAGAGTCATGGGTAGGCTTATTTGTATTTTTTTATTCAGCTCATGGATCAGAAAGATGCTTCTGTTAGAAGATGCTTGGGATATGTGCAGCGCATCTTTTTCAGTCAGCTTAATAAAACAATTCTTTATAGAGCACATGGCTTTGAAGGAATGGTTTACATTTTTTAAAGCTTTAATGGTCAATTTTGCAGCAATTAATTAGGATCTTATACTTCAAGCTGGAAGAGACCTAAAAAGTTACCTAGTCTCTCTCATGTTACAAGGTATGTTAAAGAGAACAGGAGTCATGATGAGAGGAGACGGATTAGTTTTCTAGGATGTGAGCTTTGAGGGTATATAGTGGCATCACTCTTGATTGGGTTTTGAGGACTGAAACCATTCCTGCTATTAATGATTAAGATGTCTGCAAGGACAAACTTTTATGGGAGGAGTGCTCCTTCCTGCCTCCCCAAGATCACTTTAGGGTGGCCTATGAAAGTGAGTCAGCAAGCCCATTCATTTCCTTTGCACTTTTCTCTGGTTGGGAAGACAGACCACAATACTGCAAGGGGAAGCTATGGTGGAAGGTTGGTTGTTTGTTCGAGGTGGGGATGTGGGATGATGGGGCACAGAGTCCTGTGCATGAACAAAGGATCTACTAATGGTGGTCTTAGGGCAAAAGTGAATGGGAGTTACAAATACTTTCTCACAGACTTCTCCTCCCAACCAATGAGAAGGCAACAATACAATGCAACGAACACTCAATATGGAGACAGAGGGGCTGAGTTTGTAGCTGGACTCTTACATATGATCTATGTCGTAAGTACTTTTAAAAAATGAAGAACCTTTAGATAGAAGAACATCACTTAATCTCTCTGGCACTGGGCTTTAATATCTGAAAAATGGGGCTGGGGGGATAGATGGTCTCAGATCCATTCTAGCTCTATGATCTTATGAAAGTTCTTGATACTGGGAATCCTTAACCCAAATGATAGAAGCCAAAAGACAGTGGCGGAGTACCAAGAGTCTCCAATAATAGACTTTCATAGCCCAAGAGAGGGTGGCAATTAGGGCAAAGAGAGAGCTCTTGTGGAAGCATATCTATGCTTTCTCACATAACCCTAAAGAGAAGTTTAATGACAGTATTCCTAAATTTCAATAACCTGTGTGGAAGAAAGAGAAAATTATCATTTTCCAGACAGAGTGACTCAAAAATCTAGCCTTTTAGTAGAGAAAGGAGCAACCCTTCTCAGGCAGTACCAGCCTTGAGAACAAGTTTCAGAGTCCGGAGAGCAAACAAGTAAAATTAATGGAACAGCATGCCTCTTGAAGAAAAAAAGAGGTAAGCTCATGTGCTGTAGGGCATATGAGTTTCTTTAGGAAACATGGCAATAAGATTGAAGCTGTGACAGGGAGGGAATTTACCAACTCCCTACCATTACCATGACAAAAATAGAAAGCACAAACTGTAGGCAACTGAATGGCTGCAATGTGTATTCGTCTTCCAGGTAAAATCCAAATCCTGGAGGAGATTGTGGAATATCAGAATATTATCCAACTGCCAATCCTGAATTCAGTTTCAACTGAAAACTACTTTTTGTCCTTTTTTGTGAATTCTGTGTCAGTTCATGGGTTGCTATGAGACCTTTTTAGCTTTTGCACTTTCTATATGAGTGGTAGAAAAATCTACCCAGTGTCTGATATGTATTTATTACCTTGACTGATTGTATAGGAACTGAGGACCTCAGTTACCCATCTCAGTGGAGACACAGACATGATTGTATTTAGAGATTTCCTTTAGTAATCTCAGAGTGTTGAGGGTGGGAAGAAGGAAATATAATGAATCAAAGAAAGAATAATGAACCTTTCAGATCCTCCCCCCAAAATTGGAGAGCTGATATATGAACACATGAAGAGCACTTAAGCAGGGACATATGTAGCTCGGCAAATGTATGCTTGAGGCAATTCAACCACTGACACTGCTGAGACACTAATATGCTCTAACGATATCATGGTGCTAGGCATCTTTTATCTAATCCCTCTTACTACTGAGGTGCAAGGTGCCCTGTGAAGGAGGATTGAGCTCTTTTAGTTCATAAAACAGGAATAGTCCCAGTACCATGGCAATAGCAGCCAGAGAGGCAGCCAGCAAAAGCCCTCAGCATTGAACTTTGCCCATTCTTATGACTGACTTTCCATGCTCTCCGTGGTTTCATACTGACTTAGAGTTTAATTATTCCTTTTATTTGCTACCAAATCTATGATTACCAGTCTATGTCTCCTCAAAACATTTTGGGAATTTTACTCAAGAAAATTGTAAAGGAGATGTGTGAGGATAAGACCATAAGACCTTAAGCCACCCCACCCCATAATATTTCCTATCTGCCATGCGAATCAATGAAGCAATGGGGTGAGGGGAGAAGGTGGCCTAGATCTACCTCCACCTTAGATCTTCTGGTTTAAATTCCTGCCTTAATATGCATGTCTCCCCAGCGACAAAATCCTCACTTTACTGAATTCCTGTCAGTGCCAAAACTGATTGGTCTCCCTATAATAATAATAATTATTCCTACTTGAGCACTGTAAGGAATACAAAGTAGAATATAGGAATTTGCTAAGCACAGAACAAGGAAGGAAAGGAAGAAGTGTGTACACTAAATTAACCCTGAGGTTCTAAAGAGAAATCTGATGTGAAGGTGTTTGGATTAGGGCAGAGGACAGCAGTGGAAAAATCAGGGGATTTAGATTTAGAGGCCCTCATTCTTATTTTGACACTGTTATTCCACTTACTATGCACCTTACCTGGAAGAAGTTACTTCATCTCTCAAACCTTCAGTTTTGGCAAATCTAAAGATTAGATCATTTCTAAGGATCTTTCAAGTCTTAAATCTAAAATCTGATGATCAGAAAAGTACAGAAATCAAAAGTCTCATGAAGACAAAAGGCTGGGATCCTGGGTTGTTGGGTGATTAATTGGGAGGGAGGTAAAGCCCATTTTATTTTAATTAAAATGAATTTGGAAAAAAATGAAGCATCAAAATTCATCATAACTATTATACTACATTTTTACATATTTCCAGCTAAGTATTCATATAAAAGCTTATGTTAGCTATGGAGAAACTTATTAAATAATTTATAAGTAAGAAACTGTCCTCTGTCTTTTCTCCCCTGAGGATTCTCAAACCTGCACATTATCTTTATACTTTCTCTTAAAAGAACCTAATTTTTTTTTTTATCGGCACGATCCATGACAGATTCCAATGTCTCTGTGCTGAACTTGGCCCCAAGTGATTTCCAAATCGAATAAAATGGTAGCACCCTAGGAGGTTGCATTTACAGATTGAGTAGCCAAAAAAAATTTCAGACATGGTTGCCACTAACTTCAGTTAAACCAATTGGTGCAGTGAATCTGCATATGGAAACCTTTAGGAAAGTATATATTTCTGGGTTCTTGCCAGTCACACAACCTAATTATTAATAGTGTTATTACTATAAGTAATAACAGCTAATATTTACATAGCACTTCACAGTTTACACATTGCTTTCATCAAAGCAAGCCTGCAAGGTAGACAGGGCAATTGCTATTGCCCCCATTTTCCAGAGGAGGAATCTATGTCTCAGGAAGTTTATGGGAGGCTTGTGGTAGTCAGTTTCTTTTCAAATTCAGGTTGGAATGACTTTTTGAGACATTCAGCTGTTATCACATGAAGAGAGACCCAAGTTTCTAAGTATTAGCAGACTTAAAAATGAAAGTAGGGCTCCCCCTCCCCCAAACCAGAGATCCTGTACAGAATAATCCCTAACATTTGAACCACAGTTTTAGAGTTCTTGAAGGGCTTTCACATCTATGATTTTAACTGATATTTCAAAGAAGTCTGTGAAGTAGGAATTCAATTCAATGATTTATTAGCTTCCTACTGATGTGCCTGGATGGTGGGGTTATAAGCACAAGAATCACAGTCCCTGCCTTCCAGAACTGGAGGGACACTGCTTGTGAGTCTCCGGGAGGCATTGTCACACAGTGGAAATAGTTTTAGTTGACTATACGTATCCAACTATATAATAAGTTATACTATACGAATAGGTGAATTTGGAGTTTCTAGACCTGAATACCAAGCCCAGCTCAGCCACATACTCCCTGTGTGGCCTCTGTGAGCCCCTTTTTATGTTAACCTCTGTGGGCTTCTGTCAGCTTATTTGCAAAATGAGGTCAGTGGACCTCTGAGGTTCCTAACAGTCCTAAGTTTATGATTCCATGATATTAAGAATAACACAAGGAAAAGTGAAGAGGGGGAAAGGAGGTGAATAATACTAATAATAATAACTAGCATTTATGTAGGACTTTGAGGTTTGTGAAGCACTTACATATGTTAATTTATTTGATGGTCACAACAACCTTGTGAGGTAGGTGTTATTATTATCCCCACCTTACAGATGAGGACACTTGAACCTGAAACAGGGTAAGGGACTTGCCAAGCTCATATGTATCTGTGGTAGGATTTAAATTCAGTTCTTTAAAAAAAATCCTTACCTTCTGCCTTAGAATCAATGCTAAGAATCATTTCTAAGAGAGAAAAGCAGTAAGAGGTAGGCAATTGGGATTAAGTGACTTGCCCAGGGACACACAGCTAGGAAATGTCTGAGACCACATCTGAACCCAGGTCCTGTAGACTCCAGGCCCAACACTCTATCCACTATGCTACCTAACTACCCTGTACTCAGGTCTTTATGACCCCCAGGTCACAGTCACTACAACGCATATGATCATCATTCACTGAAGCACTAAAGGGGAAAAAAAAGGTGCAGATAAAGAATAAGAGCAAATGCTAAGAGCAAGAGCCAGAATCCTGAGTTGGGAAGCAGATATTAGTCTAATTGGGCTGGAATGTAGAGCTCACAAAGGAAATAGAATGAAATAAATTCAGAAAGGTAGGTGGGACCCAACTGTGGAGAAGCTTTAATATCTGACTAAGAAATTTTTCCCCCCCATTCTAGGTAATAGGAATCCATAGAAGATCTCTGAAGAGGGGAGTGACATGGTCAGACCTTTGCATTTGGAAAATTATTTTGCAGCTGTGGAAGATGAATGAAGAGGGGGAAAAACTAAAACAATTAGTAAGTTATTAAAGTAGTGTTGACAAGAGATGATTATGGCAAGAACCAGAATGATGGCCCTGTGAATACAGAGAAAAGGATGGATTATAAGGAGACACAGTGAAAAGAGAGCTGGATTTGTACTCAGATGGCCTGAATTCAAATCCAGCCTTTGTCAACTACTGCCTATATGATCCTGGGTGAATCACTTAACCTCTTTAGCCCTCAGTTCCTTGTATATAAAATGCGAATGTTGGTCTAGATGGCCTCTAAATCAGTAGCTTTGGGATTTCAGAGATGTGAAGATAGAATCAACAAGACAACAACTGATTAGTGGGTGTATGGGGGAGAGTAAAGGAGAAGGAAGAATCAAGAATCAATCTCAAGTTATACATTTGGATGGCTAGGCATATAGAGATGCTCATATCAGAAATAAGGAAGGGCCTTCTGAAGAAGGGCCAGGTTTAAGAGGGAACATCTTAAGGACATGTTGAATTTGAGATCCCTAAAGGGCATTCTTGAGGAGGTGTTTAGTAGCCAGCTCAGGCTATATAGGAAGGATATAAGATGACTCCTATAGATTCAGGAGTCATATGCATCGTGCTGATAGTTGAGCCCACACTAGCTAATATAATGATAACAATAATGATAATAGTGAATATTTGTATTAGCAAGGCACTATGCTAAGTGTTTTATAATTATTATTTAATTTGATCCTCACAACAACCCTTGGAGGTAGGTGCTTCTCCATTTTACAGATGGAAAACTGAGGCTGATAAAGGTTAAGTGACTTGCCCAAGGTTACACAGCTAGTTGGTATCTGCTGCTGAATTTGAACTCAGGTCTTCCTAATTCTAGCAGTCTTCTATCAAGGATTCTGGGAAAATGATGGCTTAGACAGAGCAAATCTTAAAACCTCTGCACCCTTTCCACACCAAGATAAAAAACAAAGCGCTTGGAGAAGAAAGAGGACCAAATCTAACAATGGGACAGAGCAGGGGGACCTACTGCTGGACAGCTCAAGAGGTACGGAAAAAAAAAAAGGCTTGAATTCTTGAACTGTTAGGTCTGAGGGTATAGAAGGGGAATCCCAAGACACCTCCCCCAGGTGCTGTGCAGAGTCTCCGGCAGCCCCTGAAATCTCCAGGGAGGTGGGCACCGGCCTGGAGAGGGGACCTTGCTGGCACCAGCCTCAGGGAGTTGAACACAGGCACCTGGGAGATGGCTGGAAGAGAAAGCCAAAGAAACACAGCAAAAAACGCTTGGAAGATGGTGGCTTAGAAGGAGCCAAACCTCAGACCGCCTGGCTTCATCACACCAAGACAGAGAACAAAGGGCTTCAAGAGGAAAGAAAACCAAGTTAAACAGCAGGACACAGCAAGGGAACCCTACTTCTGAATAGCTCAGTGAAAACACTCCATCTTATCCCCCCACTTCTTTTTCTTTTTTTTTTTCCTGTCCAGGTTTTAGCCTCAGGGCACATTAAGCAATACAGACTAATCCAGTCTAGGCTTAATCCCATCAATTGGATAGACAAGAAGTCTTCAGAGGGTAGCGAAACTCCAACACCCCTCTGCCATAGACTGTAAAGAACCTAACTACAAACCTCCATTGCCAGCTCGGGGAAGATCTTTCATCAAAGCTCATTAAATCCGTCTGAGTAAACTAGCAGAAGAGAGAAGGAAAAAATATGAGTAAACAACAGAAAAAGAGAAAAGAAATGACAATTGACAGGTTCTTTCCAGGAAGTGAAAAGAGAGCAAATGAAATAGAAGAAGAGGAAGAAGCTCCAGCAAATTGGTCACAGGCTTTGGAAGATCTCAAAATTCAATTAACTCAAGAACTTCAGGACCTCAAAAAGCAATCAAGAGAGACTGAAGACAATTTGAAAAAGGAAATACATGAACTAAAACAAGAAAATAAGGTATTAAAAGCCAGAATTGACCAGCTTGAAAACAAAGCAAAGAAGGCAAAAGATGATCTACAAAGAAAATCAGACCAGAAGGAGAAGGATGACCAAAAAACCAGGGATGAAATTCTGTCTTTAAAAAATAGAACTCAACAACTAGAAGCAAATGATTTCACAAGGAAGCAAGAATATATAAAACAAAATTTAAAAAATGAAAAATTTGAGGAGAATATGAAACACTGCATTGATTCAACCAAAGATCTGGAGAATAGATCTAGAAGAGACAATTTAAGAATTATTGGTTTACAGGAAAATCATGACAAAAGAAAAAGTTTAGACATCATCTTATAGGAAATTATCCAAGAAAACTCACCTGACATTCTCAAGCAAGAGGGAAAAGTAGCAATTGAAAGAATCCACAGATCACCTCCTACATTTAATCCTCAACTGACAATTTCCAGGAATATTATAGCCAAATTAAAAAACTACCAGACCAAGGAAAAAATATTACAAGCTGCTAAAAAAAAGTCATTCAGATACCAGGGAACCACAGTTAGGATAACACAGGATCTGGCTGCATCTACACTGAAGGACCGGAAGGCATGGAACATAATATTCTAGAAAGCAAGAGAACTGGGTCTACAACCAAGAATCAACTATCCAGCAAAACTGACTATATTTTTGCAGGGGAAAGTATTGTCATTCAATAAAATTGAGGACTTCTAAGCATTCATAAAGAAAAAAATGGACTTAAACACAGAGTTTGCTGCCCACACACTGAACTCAAGAGAATCACCATAAGGTAATTAAGGGGGAGGAGAATCTTTTCTTGAAGGGACCCAATAAGTTCAATAGATTTGTATCCCTAGAAGAAAAGAAGATATTGGAAAATATTTAAAATTGTTATTATCAACAGGGTAACTAGAAGAAGTTTACTTAGAGGGAACAGTGACAAACTGCATAGGATGAAATGTCAAGATATATATATATGTGTGTGTGTGTGTGTGTGTGTGTGTGTGTGTGTGTGTGTGTACATGTATAAATATATACAAAACTAGAGGGAAAAAAGAAGATAATATTAAGAAAAATGGGAAAACAAACAAAATGGAGTAAATTTATATTCCATAAAGAAGTGTGTGGGGCAAACAGGGGAGACTATCAATATACTGGAAGGGTAAAGAGGTTGGAGAGAGGAAATATTTAATACTTAAGTGCACTGAAATCATCTTAAAGAGAGAAGAACAATCAGATCCATTGGGGCAGAGAACTGATTTGCGCCCTATAGAGAAGTAGAAGGGTAACAAAAGGACTGGTGGGGAGGAAAGCAACACTAGGAAGTGTGTGTGGGGGTGTAGATTAAAAAGACCCTAAAGAAGAATAAGAGGGGAATAAGAAGGGAAAAGGGGAGAAAGGGAAGTACAATAAGGGAGGTAATTAGGGGAATTGATTAAAAACAAAACACTGGTATAGAAAGAAATAGTGAAAGAAGGAAGGACAGGACAAGGAGAGAGAACCAAAATGTGTGAGAATACACAGTTGATAATTATAACTCTGAATGTGAATGGGATGAACACAGCCATAAAATGGAAGCAAATAGCAGAGTGGATTAGAAACCAAAATCCTACCATATGTTGTCTACAAGAAACACACATGTCTACAAGAAACACACAAGAAACAGGCAGGCATACATAGAGTAAAACTGAAAGGATGGAGTAAAATCTATTGGGCTTCAACTGAGAAAAAGAAGGCAGGAGTTGCAATCATGATTTCTGACAGAGCCAAAGTAAAAATAGATCTGGTTAAAAGAGATAGGGAAGGTAATTACATCCTAATAAAAGGCGGTATAAACAATGAAGAAATATCAGTACTCAACATGTATGCACCAAATGGTATAGCATCCAAATTTCTAAAGGAGAAGCTAGTGGAGCTCAAGGACAAAATTGATAGCAAAAATCTAGCAGTTTTCTATCTACTGTGCCAATTAGTTCTCTAAGAAAGCATGTGTATAGTGAGAAAAGGGCCTAGAACAAACATGACAATTATTTCCATTTCACAAATGAAGAAATGATAAGGAGCAGAGTTATCTAAAGTCACCCAGTTGGCTAGTAGCTGAACTAGGAAGAGAGTTTAAGATCATCTGATTCCAAACCCAGCATTCTCTTCATGACACCCATCTGCTAAGACACCATAATCACAATTTCAAATGTGTCATAACTGGAAACTTTTGAGAAACAATAGTGTCAGACCAAGTAGCCTACCACACTGGTGATATGCTAAGGCTGACTGCTTCATCTCTGAGAATGTGCCTCTCTCTCCAAATACAATTGGGCTTCTTATTTTGATAGGTCCTTAATAGGCACACACAGACCCTTTTGGGAATTTACTTGTCAGACAACAGACAATTCCCCAATTGTTTTCTAGCTGCCCTGACACCCTTAACATCATCCTGCAAATATTTGTGTGTATGACTTAGCTGTGAAAAAAATATCTTTATTTCCACTTAAGGCCAACAACCTTGGGAGGAATCTCCCTCTTTCTAATTAAAGACAATTTCCTTTTTCTATTGGTTCCAAGGCACAATCACTTTTACTACAGTGCTTGTTATGAAATTTTGAATTTGTTCCAATGTAACTGATATGCTAGGGAACATTTTAAGCATAACTCAAATTTTCTGTTTGCTTGTCTTCAATTTCTTCAAAGAGAAATATGCAGAATGCAGAAAATGGGGGCAGCTGGGTAGCTCAGTGGAGTGAGAGTCAGGCCTAGAGACAAGAGGTCCTAGGTTCAAACCTGGCCTCAGCCACTTCCAGCTGTGTGACCCTGGGCAAGTCACTTGACCCCCATTGCCCACCCTTACCACTCTTCCACCTATGAGAAAAAATACACCGAAGTACAAGGGTTTAAAAAAAAAAACAGAATGCAGAAAATGGCATAATTTCATTATTCACCAGATACTGCCTTCCACAAGGAATTTTCAATTCTTTGTCAATGTAAAGATACATTTCTACAATAATAGCTGTGGACAGAAGAAAGCTGGCCCCCTTTTCACCATGCCCAGTTTGTGAGAAATTTTGTCAGTTCAAGCCAGAAGGAAACAGGGCTCAGGCCTAGGAGCATCCTGAAGCTTTGGACAGCTCAAGGACCCCTCCACTATTTATTGTAGTATTTGCATATTTCTTGATGATTTAACAAATAAGATCTGTGCTATCATTTTAAATTAGGTTCCTAGTTTTTTGTGTCACTAACAAAGTTTTGATCACTGTGCCTCTAACCCCATTTTTACTATAAGCCTTGTGGCTGTCATGAGACTGCATATCTCACTAATTTGGGGGAGTATATATGTCAGGGTCTAGCACTGGACTCCATCCCACTGCCTCCCAGATGTGGCAGACTTGAAGTGCTATTCAATAGTCCCAATGGTCAAAATCCCTATAATTCAGGTGACATGTGGTATGCAGCACATGCAGCCCATCCATTGTAAGTATCCATTTTCCCATTTCACTAACCCAAGAAAACTCTCAATATAAGCATGATCAATCTGGACAGTGGCCTACAGCTGGGAGAGGTTAGAGAGGTCAGGCAAATGGCCAAATTATCATCTTTCCTAAGTTGTTGGGAAAATTTTCCCAGAGTAACCTAGGGCAAGAATGTGGCCTTAGGTGACTTGTTCTCTTTCCATTTATTAAAGCATATTTCATCCTTCCCACAATACCACTAATATACAAAAGCAGAATGGGTCCCTTCCACTATTCCTTGTTATTCCTTAATGTATGTGCATATACATATATACAATGTGAATATTATAATAACATTTACATAGCGCTTACTATTGTGAAGAATGAATCAAACTTTCTTTGTCTATCAATCAGCAATTTTTAAGTTAATCAACCAAAAATTTAAACGCCTCTACTTAACACTAAGTTAAGAGAGTTTGCAAGTGACTTACTAAAGTGGATGACAACTCCAGAGGCCACTGACCACCCTGGGCAGTGCTAAGCAAATTAAAAGACTGCAATTTGTTCCCATAAAGTGGAAGATGGGGCAGGAAGTGATGTGGGAAAAGGACTATAAAAAGTCCTGAACTTCCTGTCCAAGAGGCTTCTCCTGGTGACTTGGCTTTTGGAAGTGGCTTTGGACTTGACCTTCCAGCTTGGACCTTTACTTTGGCTCTTGGACTGCTTCTTAGAGAACTCCTCCTGATCTTCTCCTTTGGACTTCATCTTGGATGAGTGAGTAGTAGGCCTTCCTGGCTTCTGGAGAGATTCATTCTGGAGAGGCCTTCTTTTCTTGGAGGAGGCTGTGTTGGTAGAACCTGCTTTGGTGGAACCCTTGCATAAGACACCACCTAGTCCTCTGGCTGAGGGTTACTGAGCCCTGCCAGAGCTTATTCAGACACGGGAGCAACATTTAGTGTGATAGGCTAGACATTTTTTCTACCCTCTTCTTATATTTCTCTACTTTTACTCTTTCCACCTCTTTATAAATAAAAGCTACTAAAAGTCATTTTGCCTTGAGGTATAATGTTTTTAAATCAGCAACCACAATATTACTTTAGAATTCTCATAGCATAAAACCTAAATTTTAAATTATTATACTATGTAGCCCTATGCCAAGTGTTTTACAATTATTTGCTCATTTGTTCCACACAACAACTCTGGGAGGTAAATATTATTATTATCCCATTTTACAAATAAAGGAACTGAGGCAGGCAGGTATTAAATCTCTTGCCCAGAGTCACATAGCTAGAAAGTGTCCAAGGCTGGAAGGATTTGAGCACATATCTTCCTGACTACAGACCCAATGTTCTATCCATTGTGCCCTCTAGTCCTCCAAGAAATTATGTGTATGCATTCAATGACATCAAGATAAACTGTTTTGTCCTCATTGTCTGTTCCCTTGTATTGCCCCTTATTTTTTTATTGTAACACCCATGGATGAACAACAAAAAAAATTGACTGATTGTTGATCCATAAATGGGAATTAGCTCCAGGTCAACTAGTTGAAAGTAAAAGATTCAGCTAAGAAGACTCAGGAATGGTCTGAAAGGTAGGAAGCAAATCAGGAGAGAATATGGTCATGGAAAACCAGATAGTATCAAGAAAAAGAGAATGATTAATAGTATCAAAGGCTACAGAGAGTTCAAGAAAATGAAAACTGATAAAATTTCATTAGATTTGGCTATTAGGAGATCATTGGTAATTTTGAAGTGAAAAATTTCAATAAAATGATGAGGTTATAAGCCAAAATGCAGATAGATAACAAGACAATGAGAGGGAAAAAATGGAGGCACCAGTTTTAGATACCTCCTCAAGATATGAGATCATGGCTAACAGGGATGGACACATCAAGTTTAGTGATTTTTTAAATTTTTTTGTATTTATAAATTTTTTATTTTTAGAAAAATTTTCCATGGTTACATAATTCACGTTTTTACTTTACCCTTCACCCCCTCAACCCCCCCCCCCAATAGCTAACCCGCATTTCCACTAGTTTTAACATGTGTGGTCAGTCAAGACTTATTTATATATCATTGATAATTACATTGGTGTGGTCTTTTCAGGTCTACATCCCCAATCATGTCCTCATCAACCCAAGTGTTCAATCAGTTGTTTTTCTTCTGTGTTTCCACTCCTGTAGTTCTTCCTCTGAATGTGGGTAGCATTCTTTTCCATAAATCCCTCAGAATTGTCTTGGGTCATTGCATTGCTGCTAGTACAGACATCCATTACATTCGATTTTACCACAGTGTATCAGTCTCTGTGTACAATGTTTTTCTGGCTCTGCTCCTTTCACTCTGCATCAATTCCTGGAGATCTTTCCGGTTCACATGGAATTCCTCCAGGTTATTATTCCTTTGAGCACAATAGTATTCCATCACCAGCAGATACCACAATTTGTTCAGCCATTCCCCAATTGAAGGGCATACCCTTGCTTTCTAGTTTTTTGCCACCACAAAGAGTGCAGCTATTTATTTATTTAGAATATTTTTCCATGGTTATGGTTACATAATTCATGTTCTTTCCCTTCCCTCATCCCTCCTCCTCCCAGAGCTGACTAGCAATTCCATGGAGTTATACATATATCATTGTTCAAAACCTATTTATAAATTATTCATATTTACAGTAGAGTGATCTTTTAAAAAATAAAAATTAAAAAAGAAAGTAAAAGATTCATTTCACTAAACCTCTTTATCATTAACCTGTAAACACTTATTTTGAACCTATTAAACAGTGGGTATTTTTTTTAGAGACCAAGCACATAAGAATGAAATAAAGCATAGTACCCACACTCAAGAAGCTCATAATTTAACAATAAAGCAAATGCATATACACAAGAAACAATTATACAAACTGGAATATTATAAGGGTACAAGAATAGCATAAACAAGGTGCTAAAAACTGAAGAGGGAGAAGAGTTCCAAATTTAGGGTAAGGGATTAATTATAGTAGATAGTGTTATATTGAATCTCTGGGAGCTTGAAGTTCACCTATGATTGAACAGATAAGTCAGTTGGATAGAATGTTCCCAGAGAGGCAGGAGAGAGGGCAGTTGAGAACCCTGGCAGAGGTTCTGGGTCTTTTACCTGTCCTGAGGCTAGAGATCAGTGTGGATCCTGGTCTTGGAGATAGAGAGTTGCAAACACTACTCTGCAAGTTCCTCCTGTGTTTTCCCTGTACCATTATCAACCTGTATTTGACCACCATCTCTGTCTACTGCCCCTAGATATTAGGAGTTTCATCAGCTAGTTATCTAGGCTTCCCAGGGCCTGGGAGGGATCCAGGAAGTGGGCAGGAGACGAAGAAGAGGGTGGAAAGGGTGGATATATCTCAACTGTTAAGGCTCAAGATCTATAGAAGAAGAAGCTGAAGATTTTCCAGCAGTTTACCTACTCTGGTTTAGCCCTGGCCAGGCTGGACCAGAGGGAAGCTAACATTTGATTCTTCATTGCCTGCAGTTAGAGTTTCATTAGTAACAATTTAAGTAGGGTCTCCTAATACCTCAAACCTTTACCCTTATCCTTCTTATTAAATATATAAAGTTTAAAGTACCTTCCTAAATTGGTTTCCAAAGCTTATTTGGGAAGGGAGCCAACGCAGTCAGAATACCAACATTATCCCAGCTGAAGAGCCCAATTTAATAATATCAATTAACCCCAGGTGGGTCCTGAAGGGATAAACCACTTTGACCTGAAGGATCCTGCCTGGGCAACTGTTATAAAGGAGAAGTGCCATCCTATCCTCTCTGTACATCATCTTCTACTACCTCAAATAGATACTAGTGACCTCCTTGAATATAACAATAGGGATTTGGGGATGTCAATCCATCACAGGCAAAATAGAAAGTTTATGGAAAGCTAGGGATGTAGGGGAAGCCAGGATGAAAGGAATGGGAGAGGTCCATTGCTTTGAGTGTTGAGTGATTTAAAAAGAGTGGTCTAAATTTATTTTACTGGGTGTTTGTTACATGAAAAAATCCAAATTTTAAAAGAAAATTACAAACCATGAAAATGAAATAAAAGAAAGAAAGCAAACATTCTAGTATTTTTTTCAAAGAGTAGTTTGAGATTAGGCTGAAAAGAAATTTGATTTAAAGGGCTTTGAACGCCAGAATGCATCATTTAAATTTTATTCAGACAACAGGAGGTCACTAAAGGTTTTTGAGTGGAGAGTTATATAATCAGATTATGCATTACGAAGGTTACTACATTGAAATGAGTCAGATGAATCCTAATGGGAAAGAATACAGGATGACTCTAGTAGCTGGAGAAACAAGGAAAAAAAAGGGAGAGAAAGGGCAAATATTATAATAATACACTCTATTAGTCTTGATGACTGGCAGGATGGAAAGTCAAGGAAAATGAGCCTAGGTATCTGAGAGCACAGAATATCCGCCATCCCCAGAAATAAGAAAGTTTTGATCAGGGATGAGAAGCAGCATAGCACAGTTGATGAGCAGTTGGCCTCCTACTTGAGAGGGCCTGGCTCCAAGCTCTAATTCTGATACCGACTAGTTTTGTATGTGTGTGCTTGTGTGGCCATTTAACCTCTCATTGCTTCAAGCACCCCATAGAGAGTATAAATTGAGGTTGGCAAGTTGGCAACTGGCATCTGCGGTTGAAGTTTCCAAACCAAGGTATCACAACTTGTTGTGGTGAAGATTATGAGTTTAAGTAATTTGCCAACTGACTACTTATTTATCTAGTTATTTGTGAAAAGAAAAATATA
The DNA here is from genome assembly GCF_016433145.1 of Gracilinanus agilis. Taxonomy (NCBI): domain Eukaryota; kingdom Metazoa; phylum Chordata; class Mammalia; order Didelphimorphia; family Didelphidae; genus Gracilinanus; species Gracilinanus agilis. The sequence continues at coordinate 92,318,593 of NC_058135.1, forward strand.
GGTAGATAATTAACTACTTTAAAAGATTAAAAGTTAAAGGACTCTGACAACTTTTAAAACTAATTATTAAACTTTGTTGCTCATTTCAGATAAATAGTATGTATAATGAGTTTTATTTTACTTTTTTCTGCATAGGAAACAAGTTTTCTATTGTCCCCTATAAAATAGTAGGGATACCTTCCCTTGAATCCTTTCTATATAGTCCAGAGCTGAATGGAAGAGAGAATACCTGATAGCAGGAGAGACCTGGTCGGGTGAAAGATGAGCTGGCTCCTCATCAGGACTGTTCTTTACCCCTTCAGGAGAGACTCATTGATAAGGTAGTCAAAATCAAGTGTGTCAAGTCCGTAGAATATTAAACTTTAAGTAAAAGGCCAGTGAAAATGCCTTTTGAAATTTCAGTTGTTCATTTTATGCTCATCTTAAAGGGTCAGTTTAGTACTTAAATTTTTTTTATCATTATGAACTTGATATCAACAAACATGAATATTTCCTTACACAAAGAATAGAAAAAGAGGATTGTATGAATTGCCAGGAATTTCTACAATGTACAGCTTGTTTTTAAAAGCATATATTAAATTTAACATAGTCATTCCAACATGGCTCTACTTCTGTCTTTCCTCCTTATGAATTATCTCTTTTATACATATTTTAAAGTTTTATTGACAATTTTCTCTATATATATTTTTTGGCATCACCATTATTATCTCCACACTTACCTAATTACTGCTCCTACTTATTGCAGTAGAAATATAATATCCTAACTCCTACTCCCATAAAAGTTAGCCTAGTTTCTCCTTAAAAGGTATTGAAATCATCCTTGAGATTTGATTAGATCAGAAGACTAAAGGCTCAGGCTGCTGACATCAATTGCTGGTCACCTAAACACAAAACATCTACAATGCATGCAGGTATCCTGAGGTTTGGCTAGCAATTCAGGAAAGGAAGCTTCACTCAGCTTAATCAGCTGAGATCTTCTCAACTGGCACATCTTTTTTGAATAACCTTTTCCTGCAATGGCTAAGTAAATCTTTATTGTTAACTACTGTTGTGAGGAAGATTAGTTAGTAATTAATTAAATATTAAGGTTGACCTAGCAGGAAGGGCTGGAGCATTCCAAGATGGAATGAAGGAGCAGGAAGTAGCTTGTGCCCTGAGAGAGACTCCATTAGTGGTTGGCATAAACTGTTGCTAGCCCTGGGAGATCTCAGACCTGCATCCTGATTCCCTGGGATCCTGAGTGGTGGTGGTTTTTCAGCAAGAGGACAAGACCTACAGAGCAGCACCAAGTGGAGGAGAAGTTTGGGATCTGGTGGACAGCACCTCAAGCACACTCTCTCTACTTGGATTCCTTGGACCACCTTGACTTTTGGCATCCTGTGATCATCTGTGGATAACCATGAGAACCCTCAAAGCCATCCTCAGCCCTTTAGCTGTGCTGGTCAAACCTGGCTGGAACCAGGTCTGATGCAGCCCCCCAGAGACTCCTGCACTGCTCCTTTGGCCCTGTCTGCTTAGGTCACAAAAATTAGAGTAGACAAGTCATCTCCTTGCCCTGTGGTTTTGCCCTTTTAGGTTTTAGTGTAGAATCCCCTATCCCACCTTTATAAGTTAAACATAATTAAAACTGTTAAAACCTTTTACCTTGCCTGCTGGTTTCAAAGACTCTGGCCTAGTGGTGACATTTGGCCAACAGCCATTCTTGTCAGTTAGGAGCAGCTTAGCTGTGTACTCTGGTCTCCTATCCTGGTCCTGTCTCTCCTACAACCCAGTGTGTGTACCCACAACCATTTAGATTATATTGTAACATCCCTGGTGCCTCCATATTTTTTAACACTATGGAATGACCTCAGTTTCTCAGTTTGTTCCAGGTTCAAACAGAAACTATAAGGGAATAATCTGAATCAGGTCTAGTACAGAACTTCCTTCCAAAATAAAAGGCTTCATTTGTAACATATAAGAATAGTCATGAACTTTCCTCTTAAATGTGTCCTCAAGTTTGGGAAGTTTCAATTGTATTTATCTTGTCAGGTCACAAAATCAAGTATTCGAATTCCATCACTAGTGCAGTCAAATGGTTGTAGATGTACAACAATGGGAATAACTTTAAAGCAAGAACAAAATATCTGGCATTTTCTTGAAAATTTATGATATTCTTTCTTAATATTTTTATTCTAAACTAGAAAGCACCAGATAAGCTGAGCATTTCATATACAAATGAGAACAAAATAAGAGGATTGCTAAGTGAATGATTTTGGTAGGACTCCTCAAAGCCAGGCAGGGTTCTCTACTAAAGCTAAAGATACTGAATAAAACACAGCATTACCTTCTTATTACACTTTTTTATTGATATTTTTTACCACAGCAACTAGCCAATAATCTCCTCCCCAAAGGACTTCTCTTAAAACAGTTAAGCAAAACCAGCCAACGCAGGGACCACATCTGATAGAATATTCTGTCGTCCACATGTGCGATCCACCACCTCTTTACCAAGAGAAGGAAAATGTTCTCAGGAACCAAGACTGGGCGTTCTATTTATTATGCCTTTAGTGCTCTCTTCATCATTGTTGTCATTGTGCATATTGTTCTCTTGGTTCTTTCTTTACACCAGCTCATATAGATCTTCTCACTTTTCTCTGAATTCTTCAGTTCTTCAGGTGCAATAATATTCTGTTCCATTCATACATAGTCACAATTTGTCCATTCATTCCCCAATCTATGAGCACCCACTTTATTTTCAGTTTTTCCATTGTGATCAATAGATTAAAAAAATTTTATCACCTCTAAATGCATCTCCATGATTACGTAAGCATGTATACAAGACACCAAATTCTATGCTCCCCTTTAGGTCTTCATTTGTTGGGAATACTTCCAGTGACAGGAAGATCCTGAGGAAAAAATGTGGGCCTTAAGAAAAAAGACTTTGGGGGTTTTTGCTCTCCTGCAGTCAGAACATTTGTTTGTTGGGAACTATTTGGTTGGCTTCACTTTGCAGCTTGGAATGTAACATTTTCCAGCTGACGTTATTCAAGGCAAGAAAATATATCATCATTAACTTGACAAATGATTCTGAACCCACCACTGCTGCTTGGGAATTTTCCCTTTTGACTGTATTACTTGGGACAAATTTATGTACAAAATAAAGGATAAACCTAATCCATTTGACTGCAAGTGTAAAAAAGCTCTAAACTTACATTTAAAAGAGGTTAGAAGAAACCATCTTTGACTTAGACTTGTGACTTCCATAAGAAATAAAAAGATCTGAGACTTCAATTATTTTTCATATCTATTAGCAGTGCTTAAAACTGACTTGAACATAAAGTCCAGTAACTTTATGTCTTTCAATGTCTCCTCATGACATGGGCAATTATTTTGGGTTATACAAATCTCCACCAGCAGAATCCAAGCTCCATTAATTCCAGTGGAATGGAAGAACATTGGGTTGAGAGCTTGAATCATATCACTGTGTCTACTATCTGAGTACCTTGAGCACATCTCTTTACCTCCCTGGGCCTCAGTTTCCCTATCTTTAAGATAAGGAGATTAGCCAAGGTGATCAATATGGTCCCTTCCAGATCTAAAGTATCATGGTCTTAAGAAGTGCTGAGAGGCAGATAGGAGGACTTGGTATGGTAGGTATAGAGCTTCCCTCTGAGCCAAGAAGACCTGGGTTCAATTCTGCCTTTGACCCCTTTCTGGCTACATGATCCTGGGCACACTCTTCTCAGTGCCTCCAATAGCTCCTTAAGGCTGTAAGTTGAATACTGTGTTATTTTTAAAAATGCAACTATATTTAAGAGACTTGGTTTTAAATACAATCCTCTTCTCCTGTATATATGGAAATGCTCCAATTTACTGAGTTCAGGATAATTAAAAAATTAATTTTAAAAGGCTACAAGTTGTAAAGCAATTGCTGACTGACTGCAATGGAAAGTTAGCTGGATGAATTATAAAGAACAGGGTTCAGATCCTAAAGTTAAAGCAAGACAGGCCCTAAGTACAAGAGAACCAGATCATACTAACAAACCATATTTTTATACTGTTTGAAGGAACTAGGAAACTAAGACAAATCTAGTTAAATAACTTTCCCAGGTTCATAAAGCTAGTAAAGTGTCTGAGACAACATTTGAACTGAAGTCTTCCTGACTCTAGACCCAGTACTCCATCCACGAGATACCTAGCTCTCCAATTCCAATGCCCCTAGTTGTTCATTCTCCACTGAAATATGTACTTACTTTGGATTTATTTTATATATATTAACCTGTGTGTGTTTTCATTTCTCTGTCTCTCACCCTGAGAGATAACTGAATGTAAGCCCCTTGAAGGCAAGGACGGATTTGTTCTTGTCTTTGTATTCTGTTCTTAGCACAATTGGTACTTAATAAATGATGAATGAATGAATGAATGCAAAAATCATCATTTTTAGGTGACTTAGCTTTCTGTTTATTGTAAAGAGTACAACTAGAAGTACTTGCATTTGAATTTAGCTACACAAACAGTGGCAAGTACTAGCCCAGACACAATTTCTTTGATTTTTAGGATACAGGCAAGGTAGGAAGGAGGCATAGATATAAAAAAGCAGCACCTTAGTGAAACACTCAGTTTGACAATAAAGAGATGGGCCACCCAGAAAACCTAAAATTGGCTACAATAGTTCTACTTGTTTGCCAACATGTACATATGGAGAAAGATTGCATATGGTGGTGTTATGTAGACTTGGCTTGAACTGAATACAGAATAGATAAAGAATGCTGGATTTAGAAGATCCAAAATAATTTTCAGTTCCATGTTTCATTAAGATGGTCACAGTCATGGGGCCCAATTCCTGTTCTTACCACAGAATGGGAAGATAGATTCCCCACCAGGGAAGGGAGGTGGGGAGGGAAATGTCTGTAGGCCTGCAAGGATGAAAGAATGAGTTATGATTGGGTGAATAAGGATGGTTACCCAATATTTTAACTCCATGTGGAAAACAGAAACAAAATTGAGACCAAAATATACAATGTTTTTTTTTTCTTTTCAAAGCGTCAAAGAAATGAAGGGAGTAGTTATTATTTAAAACTACTTCTGAATTAATTTTTAATAACCCTCTGAAAACTCCTATTATATGTAGGGCACTGAGGGTAGGAAGGTTGGCCTTCATGTTTCTCCCTAGTGTTTCCTAATATTCTGTCGACATGGAATCTAGAAACCCCCAAACTTGTAGCCTAGTAAAATTAAGAGAACCCAAAGTTTAGTCAGCATGAAAGATGGAGTAAGGTAGATGACAATCCCAGATAGGTGGGACTAAGCAAATGCTAAATACTCTTTTTGCCTTAAGTAGTTTCTCCCACTGTATCAGAGACTCTTTCTCAAGAAGACTCCACTTGGGCTCAGACCATCCTTTTAGTATCCATTGTAAGGTAGGTGCCCTAGCCTCTGGCTATGGTTTCTTTCCCAAGCCTTGTCAATATAGTTTGAACACTCCCATTTCCTTGTAGCTATGGTAATGTCAATCAATCATATTTCCCTCAGTTTCCCAAAAGGTATATAAGTTCTCCTGATTCTTTTGTCCCTTGGAGCTGTCATCTAGCACGGTGGCACTCTCAGGAGTACAGCACTGAACTCCTATCCATGATTAAAGAGTAGTTTTTCTGACTATTTAATAGTTCTGTGTCTTTTCCAGTTTAACAATTCTGAATCACAGTTATAACTTACCCAAACAAGGATGACTTGCTCTTTTCCACTCCCCAATGAACCACTTCAAGGGGCAAGTTCCTAAGATCTGAGGGCATCCTTTCTCTCTAGAGAAAGCTTATCCAAGTACCAAAGGTGAAACTATAGTAGTAGAACAATTGCTAAAAATTTATTATGCACCAAATCTATCTCTAGAATACAAAATCTTAATAATAGATAATCAGCCCTTCCCCTCCGAGAGTCTAGGATCTAAATTAAGAAACCAAAGAAAGCTAGAATATACCTTATTACTCATAAATGCATTACAGAACTGAAAGTGCTAGGTGGTATTTGGAGGGGAAGATCTTTATCAACAAGAGAGATGAAAGAATGTTCTAGACAGGAAGTGGCTGTCTAGATGGCTTTTAGTGATGGGTAGGAATTTAACAACCCAAGAAAGAAGGCATTTCAGGCATAAGGAATCCAGTGAGTAAAAAGCACAAAGAAAGTAAATGGCAGGGTATGATGGTGGGCAGAGCATAGGCATTTTGACTAGAATTTTAGAGTAAATGAAGAGGAAGAGTGTGAGGTAAAGTAAATTCTACCAATCTAAGAAAGTCTTTGAGTATGGACCCAGTGGCAAACTAAAACATCCTTTGCCCAAGGACCAGTCTAGCTAAATTTTAAGAAAGTCATCATTAGAAAGTTGGCGCCCATGAGGTAAAAATTTGTTTTTCCCTCTAGCAAATCAAGAAGTCTGCTACTAAAACCTAAAAAATGGAGAAGTTGTAATCAGTTGGGAAAGTACACATTTGTAGGAAATCACAAGTTCTTGAAGTCTGAAAAAATGTCATCAACCTCATTTAGCAAATGGAGACATTAAGTCAAAGTGTTTGTCCTAGAATCACTCAGTTAAAGCTGAGTGGCCTATACTCCCAGATGAAAACTTTAATTAAAAGTTCAATGATAACATTTCCTGAAGTAACAGATTTATCAGTATTTATGAACAAAAAACAAGGATGCAGGGTATGATCATTGTAGAGCACTTAGCACAGAGCCTGGCACATAGTAAGTGCTATGTAAATGTTCATAATAATAATAATTTTATTATTAACATAATGGGGAATAACCAGGGAAGTTAACTAAATATTATCTGTGGGCTCACAGTGGGTGGGAGGGAGACAGGAATGTCAGAAGGCAGGACCAAACAAAGTAGGGAGACAGGGTTTAACTACAAAGGAGGTATCTGTTAACAGAAAATGGCAGTTAGGCCCCAACAGTCACTCAGCTCCATCTAGGCAAGGGGCCTATGGAGTCAGCAGGCAAAAGGCAAGAGTTTATAACAATTTTAATTAAGGAAACAATAGTAAAGGATGGGAATAGGGGTTTCTACACTTTCAGACTAAGGGCAAACCACAGGGTTAGGGGAGGGACTTATCTACACTCATCTAAGACCTAAGCCAGGCAGGGCCCAGAGACTAGCAGGTCTGGAGTGGGAATCCTCACAGCAGAGTCCAGAGATGTTTTCAGGATGCCAAGAACCAACTCCTCCAGAACTGATGATCCGAAGTAGCCCAGTAGGGAGAGGAAGTCTGCAAGCTGTCCACCAGATCACAGGCCACTTCCCTACTCAGTGCTGTCATGCAGGATTGATGTCCTCTGCTTCCAACCTTCTCCACACTCCAGGATCCCAGGGAATCAGGGTGCAGCTCCACTAGCTCTGAGGTCTCCCAGGGTCAGTTACAGCTTGTCCCAACCACCATGGAGTCTGTCTCAGAGAGCAAAGCCACACTTCCTGCTTCCACATTCCAATTGGAATTCTCCAGCCCTTCCTGTTAGGTCTCCTAACTAATAACTAAATAATACTCCTCACAACATTAATGAGAAATTAAAGTTCTACAAAGTGGAATCCAATTTATAATACCATATATTATAATTAAATGCTGTCCCAAATCCTAAAAAACAAAACAAAACATACTTCCTGAAATGAATGGCTACTTAATAGATTTTTATACCTATCAAAAACCTCCATTATCAGGGGTTATTATTGATATATCAGGTTGTTGATATCACACTATCCCTCTAAACAGAGAAATAAATTGAGTCTAAAGTACAACATCCAGTCATTTAGTCTGTAAGCGTCATTAAGAGGTAATGGAATGGGAAAATGTTAGACATGCAACCATCCTACCTATCCTACCTCCCACTTAGTAGTTGTGTGACCAGGATCAATCATTTAAATTCTCTGGAAATCAATTTTATCATCTGTAAAATTTCTGTGGATTATAGCATCTACATCATAGGAGTTGTGAGAATCAAATGACTCACTATAAACTTTAATATGCTATATGAATATCAGCTATTATTATTGTTATTGATGTTCCTTATTTTACAATATATCCAAAGGTGTGGTGTTAGGATCGTTTTAAAACCCTTAGCACAGTGCCTGGCCCATAGTAAATACTATATAAATGTTCATCCATGAACTGGAACTCAATTTATAATACTACATATTAGAAGTAAAATGCTCTCCCAAAGAACTAAAAATGTGCATGGGTATGTGTGTGCATGTGTGTGTGTGTGTACTCTCAAGAGTATGACAGGAAGTAATAAATGTTTTCTATTGGACGTATCTACCCTATTCCAACTGTAACTAGCTTAGACCAGAGGAAGTCAAAGGTCCCTGACAAATCAAGCACAGCTCCTGTCTTCTGCCAAAACCACCCAGATTCTAAAAGAATATAAGCTCCCTTAGGGCAGAGACTGTTTCATTTTTGGCTTTGTCTCCCAAGCATTGAACACAATTGTTTGGAACATGGCTGGTGTTTAATAAATGCTTGTTGATTGATGCATTCATTTATTCATTCTCCACTCTTCTCCAGTGCTGTATGTAGCATCTCTCTGGACACCCGCAATATTTCAAATATTATTAACAATGGATTAACAATCACATCTGCCAATTTTTTCGCTCCCCAAGATGTGAACATTTGGGCTAGATGACTTGAATTTACCACTACAATTAGGTGCTCTCTTACTATCTCATTTATACCAAAACATTTTTAATGGTATTAATCAATCAAAAGCATTTATCAAGCACCTACTATGTGCTAGGCTGTACTAGGAGCTGATACAAACAGAAGGAAACAATGCTTGCTCTCAAAGAATTTACATTTTAACAAGCACATATATAAGAATATGCAGAATAAATATAAGGAGAATGAATTTTTTTAATAGTAAATATTTTTCAATATATTGATGGGCATTTTTTCCTTCTTTTTCTTCCACAAAAATTCTTCATTGCATGGAATGGCTCTCTAGCAGGGGAAGGGGAACATTTAAATGTTACTAAAACAAAAGATAAAATTTATTTTAAAAGAAAAAATAGAACAAATATGAAGTAGTTAAATATGAGGTGGTTTAGAAGGGAGAGTATAAGTACTTAGGAGATTAGTAAAGGCTTCATAAAGAAGGCTTTAAATGTGTCTTGAAGGAAGAAAGGTATTCTATGAGGGAGAGGTGAAGAGAGAATGAATTCCAGCCATGAGGGCCAATGGTGCAAAATCATAGAAATGAAAGATAGAATTTGGTGAATGAAGAACAAAGAGATATATCCTCTTTTTTGAAGTGGAAAACACAGTTGCCACAAAACTCATAGACAAAACTCAAGTGGGGAAAATAGGTTTGAATTAAAATATTCATTTTGCAGAGGAAACAATTCATATACTATGTAATATGAGCTTACCATCAAAAAGGGACTGAAAAGCAGCTGTCCCTCCAGTCTCAGAGGGATTGCCTCACCAGAGATAGCCTATAAAAGACGGATAGATGCCAGGGTATCTCAGAAGTAGCCACAGAGTACACTGAAGTGGACAGACCCTCAGCTACCTCTTTAATTCTTTATTCATAATTCACTTAAACAAGGGGAGGGTGAAGAACAATCTTTAAAAAGGCAGCCCACTTGTGGCATGCTGAGAAATAGGAAGCAGGAACCAGACCAGTTGGCTTCTCTGTGGTCAATGATGGGATGTCTCTTTGACAAGGGCAATTGAAACTTGAGAGCCTGGTGAGACAGAACCACAAAACCAAGGGAGTCTGTCTCCATATTGTAATAAGGGGGTGATGTGGCCGATAACAGGGGAGCTGGTGGTACAAGTGAGTCACCTGGGCCAGGCAGCCTACAACCACTGTAGCTGGTGATTTGAGACAGCCAGGGATGTGTAGCCTGAGTGTGATGCCCAGTCAGTCTCCCTGCTGTCTGTAGGCTCCTTCAAGGTGGAGAGTGAGGAGCCCCTTCCCTGCTGGAGTGAAAGCAGAACTCAACAGTAAGTGAAGCTCTCACACTTCCTGAACAAAATGGATGCTTGCCCAGTACTTCCCTTGGAGTCAAGTGGTTGCTATTCTCCCCTCTCCTTCAGCCCCTTAGCCCAAGATGATGTTATAAATAACTTCAGAAGCTCACAGTTTCAGGCTAAGGACCTAGAAGGTAAGATCAGGCTGAGGGAACCAGCCTTCAGCCAGAGATAGTTTGCCGCTGCCCTGATATTGTGTGGTCCACCAGCTAGCCAAATATAGTTGATGAATTGGCTTGGGGGTGTCCCTGTTGCTAGGCTACTCTAATCTAAATCCTGCCCACTTTCCACAACCCAAACCTCCCTTCAACCTCCCTTCCCCCTCCCGGGGTCCCTAAGGGGAAGTCAGGGATAGTTGGGTGTCTGGGTGAAGTCAAGGAAATCAGAACCCCCAGGTTGGTTCTGCAGGGGTATTTATAGTCCCAGCTCAAACTGTCAACTCCTGGGACTGGCACCTGCTGGGCCAGAGTTCTATTCTCCTAACTGACAGGACTGCAAGAGATCTTACATAAATCCTGCATTACAATATTTACATGTACTCATTGGCATTTTTAGCCTAATTTGCAACCCACTGCATCAGAGATTGAGGGCTGGAAGGAATCCAAGAGGTCATTAGTCTGATTTCTTCATTTTAAAGATGAGGAAACAGATGATCAGAGACATGAAATGACTTGCTCTGTATCACGCAAGTAGTGAGTGGCTGTTGGGATTTGAACCTAAGTCCAACTCCAAATCCACAGATCATTCTATTACTCCACACAGCTTCTTCCTTGGATAATCCCACTCAACTTTATCATCTTTGAATGCAAGGGGCAGCTGAGGTGTAAACACAGTTCATTGGCCTTGACTTTGAAGATAACACAGCTAACTTACAAATGCCAGACTCCTCACTATCAACAGGACTTCTCTTGGTTGTTCCAGGAGGTGAGGGTTGGCACTCAATCATCCACATTCTCTTGCCAGCTTCCCCAAAGACTGCCAACATGGAAGTAGGGCCAGTTTCAGGATGAACTTGTCCTACCTTCTCTTATCTACTCCTGAAATTGGTTCCCAAATGCAAGGATTCTGTCTCTTGCTCTGGAAACTTCTCCCTTCCAGACTGTCCCTGGGATTCCTCTGGGATCTTATCAATAATATAAAATGCTCTCATCCTTCACATTGAAAATGCTGGTTGGCTAGGCTCCAGAATAATAAATCATTAAGTGAAGCTACTTATAAGCTGTAGTTCCGAGGGATTCCTGCAAGGATTTCTGAAGAACCTGCACAAGGAGCTTATTGTATGCATATACAAACAAATGACCCAATGCAAGGGTTTAATGCTATCTGCCAAGTTAAACTCCAGCCAGAGCAGCTGTGTACATTTAAAATGATCCCTGGCACAAGTGAGTGGTCCATAAATCAGCAGCAGCATACTTTCTTCCAATTAAGAAAGCTCAATAAGGAAAAAACCCTAAGAATTAAGATGTGTCTAGGACATGAATGACATCTTCCTACACCTCTGGAAGAAAAAACAAATAAACAAAAACAAATACTCACTTAGGTAATTTTCAGGTAGACTCTCTTTTGGAGACAAGACTTCCCCAGCATTTCACACATTGGATAAAATATTGCTCTTAGAGTAGTCAATGGGATCCTTCTATAATGTGGTCAGTGGCATGGGAACTCAACCTGAATACACAAAGTCTTTGAGACAGTGAGACTTGTTAGCTCTCAAGCGCATCCTGGTAAAAATTATTTCCTGGTGATACCTAAATATCAAAAATGTAGGTCCTATAGGTCCCTCTCTGCAGTATCTTATGGGATCATGGGTTTTGAGCTGGAAAGAGTATTATAAGGCCATCTAGTGCAACCTCCTCACTTTGTAGATGGGGAAACTGAGGCTTAGAGAAGTTAAGTAACTTGACCAAAGTCCCTTATACAGTAACTGACCAAGCATGTGTTCGAATCCAGGTTTCCTGATTTTAAATCCAGCAAATTTTCCAGTGAACCCTGCTTCTTTTCATCTGTCTAGTTTCCACTTCCTAATTATATTGCTTTAAATCAAGTTCAGATTTTTATTACTTGTAACCAGGACTATTTCAGCAGTCATTAAGTTTGTCTTTCTTCCTCTAATCTTTCCTCTTTCTAGGCCATCCTTCATACAGCTATTCAAATAACCTTCATAAGCACAGGTCTGATCACATCACTGACTTGCTTAAAGACCTTCAATTCCCAATAACATATATTTTTAAAAAGCAGCTTCTTAGCCTAGGTTTCAAATCTCTTCTCCATCTTCATTATTCCAACCTACCCTTTCAACAGTATTGCATCCTACTCCCCTCCATAAGCTCTAAGTTCCAGCCAATTTAAACTACTTGTAATTTCCCATTTCCATTCAGCCCTTTTCAATTCCTATCTCTTTGCACTCTAAAATGGCCGTTTCCAATGTCTTTGCCTATTGAATTCTTCTTCCTTCAAGATCCAACTTAAATGCATCATTATGAATTCTCTGATCCCTCCTGTTACTAGTCATAGGATCATGGAAAATGAGAGTGGCCTCAAAGGCTATCTAGCCCAGCCCTTTCCTCCCAAGGAAACCCACTGCCCTTTTGGATAGCCTTAATTATTAGGAAATTTTTCCTTAAAAATGAGCCTAAACTTTCAACTTCCACTCATTTTTCCTCATTCAACTTTCTGTATAAAGCAAAATGAGTCCGATCTGTCTCATAAATGATACCCTCTTCCAAAGATTCAACATCCTCAATTCCTTCAAGCCAATTTCATAAGACATGGACTTGAGGCCCTTCACCATTCTAGTTTTTCTCATCCAGATGCTTCCAGCTATTTATTCACCAACCTTACTGAAAAATGTGGTGCCCAGAACTGAGCATGATATTTAAAATGTGGCTTAACTAGGGCAAATTGCAATGGTATATTACCTCGATAACACCATAATGCAGTGAGTGACCCTTTTGGAGATAGAGTGCCAGGCCCCACCCCCATAGACCAGGTGCTGGGCTGGACATGCCGCCCCCCCCCTCCCCTTAACTCCACACAGGGGAGGGAGGAAGTGCTCCCATTGATTGGGGGGCTGGGCAGAGGAGCAGGTGAAGTGAGGAATGTCCTCAGAGATGTGGAGAGGGGGAGGGAGTGGTCTGAACATTCTGCTCCCCTCCAGCTCTGTCACCTGTGAGCAGCCCACCTTATCTCTGTACACTGCTAATGGGCTGCTGGGCAGAGGGGTGGGGGATGTGAAAAAATGTCCTAATGAACTCTGGGGTGGAGGGAGAGGGGTATGTGCCCATGAGAGCTCTCTGAGTGCCGGCTTTGGCACCCGTGCCATAGGTTCACAAACCATCACTGCCATAATAGCTTTTGGTTTGTCATAGAATGCTGGTGATTCATTGGTACACTTAATTCCAAGACCCAGATATATTTTAGATGCACTGATGTTCAACCATGCCTCCTTACCGAATAGTTGCATATTTGATTTTTTAAAATGTATTAATTTTTTAATTAATCTATCAAATTTCATCTTTTTAGATTAAGCTCGTTATTCTAAATGATTAAGATTTTTCTGGGTTCTGAACATGTCATTCAGTATTTTGGTTATTCCTTCTCAATTTCTGTCATCAGCTAATTTTTAAAGCATAAATTCTATTAATTTGATAAGTATGTCTTCTATGCCAAAATAATCACTTTCATATTAAATCTCTGAAATCATCATATTTGGACTTTCCCTATGAATTTAAAAGGGTTATGTTTACTATTTTCCTTTTTATTTATATATACACACACACAAATATCTGGTCTGACCCATAGATTGAAAGCACCCCAAGGCGAGGAACTGTGCCTTATTTCATTTTGGGTCCCTAGCACTTGCCACAAACAGGGCTTCATACATGATGGATGTTTAATGATTGTGAAAAGAATTGAATCTGAATCTAGGCTATAGCTATATAGTATTCACTGAAATGGACTAGGATCATAAAATAGGGTTCATTTTATTCTCTGTGGTTATATACAGTGAGTCATGCCAGCTAGAACTGGTCCAATTGCTTTGGTCTCACTTATGGTTTTCTTTGGATATCTAACAATAACAATAGTGACAATGACAATTTCTATTGTGCTTTAAGACGTATAAAATGCTTTCCTCACTTCATTGTGTTAGGATTTCTCTTTCAAGTTAGGAAATACAAGTACTATGTCCATTTTAACTAAAAGAAGAATTAATGAAGGAAAGTTTAACTTAGTGAGACCTTGTCACACAACCATTAAGTAACAAGATTAGAACATGAATTTGAATCTCTATACTCTAAGAGGAGTGTGAAGGAGGGTCCACCTAAGATAAGCATGGAAAGAAAGATTAGAATAATGGAAATAATGGATTTGATTGCAAGGATAGGAGTTTATATTTTATTTGGTAGATAATAAGGAGCCCCAGAAGAATTCTGAGTAGAAGAATGAAAGGTTCCATATTCATACTAATGTTCTTCAGGCTAATTTAGCATGAAGATGAGAAAAGGGCATTATCTGACTTAAACTAATGAGATTAATTTTCTTTCTGAGTTTTTAACTATCTCTAAAGGCAATTCCAGAAGAAAAAAAAGTTTTTAATTTTAAAGCAGTATCATTATTTGCATAAGCAATAACCTCTCAAGTGGGCCTCTCTCTGCATCAAAAACACTGCATTCTTGTAGTGTGTTTCCAAGAAGTAATTCATAGGAAAGGATGAAAAATTCACTGCAAATGAAAATTGGTTCATGCATTTTAAATATAGGCTTGCCTTACATAACACATGGGTATAAGGTGACACTTCTAGGGCTGATGAATTAATCTAGAAAGCAGAAAAAAACTGCTTTTTAAAAATGAGCACAATTGCAGAAAACTCAATGTGTGTTCTTGTTAAAAGGAAATTCACAGTGAGAAAAATAAGGCAACAAACAGATATGAAAACCAATAAATTAAATGGCCATCTCCCAAAGTTCTCTTGATTTCCATGACCTTGCTTAAATTTTTTCAGGTTTCGATTTTTTGTAATAAAATAAGTCATCAAAATGAAGATATGAAGTAAGTATTTTCTTTGTATCACACTCTGATAATCTTTCACACCACATACAATTTTGTGATTTGTTTCTTCAATGAAGGGGAGATACTAAAGGCATGAAGGCAATAGTCCAGATGAGTGGTGATGAAGTCTTAAATGAATGTAGTTGAAATAGAAATCATAAGGAAAGGTAGAGTGTCACATATTGTAAAGGTAGAGCCAAGAGAATTTGACAACTTGGTTGTGAAGGTTGACACAGACAGAAGAATTTTAAATACATCCAAGGTTTGTAGTTTGGAAGATTGGGAGGAAGTTAGAAGGATGATGAGTTTGATTTTGTTTATCTTGACTCTGAAGTGCCAATGGGACATCTGGATAGAAATATATGGCAAGCTATTGAGTCCTCTAAAAGCCTCAGTATCTTCATCTATAAAAATGGTGATAATGATTCTTATAAGTTTATCTCAAAGAGCTCGTATAAGAATAAAAAGATAATATAAGTTCTTTATAACTATAAAGTGATATATATATATATACCTACATACATATGTGTGTATAAATACATACACCTATACATATATTATTCCAGTACCAAAGCCCATTGTTAAAGGAATCTTTTCTTATTGATGGAGATTGTATAACTTTCATAAAATCCAAGATTTAAATTTTTTTGAGAAAAAATTTTAGAAAAAGAAGCTTGCTAACTCCTTGAATCAAAAAAAACGAACTGTTTGGAGAAAGTGCCATAAAGAAACCTACACTGCATCAGAAGATCCAGAATGAACTTTGGGATGTAAATGATTGAACTGAAGGGGGTTGAAAACATTTATTCTGAATGTAAACTCTTATGTCAAAGGGGAGTGCCCCTAATTGGCTTTTTGTCAATGTGCCTAGCAAAATTGGTTTTGGCGCTCTCTCTCTCTCTCTCTCTCTCTCTCTCTCTCTCTCTCTCTCTCTCTCTCTCTCTCTCTCTCTCTCTCTCTCTCTCTCCTTTTTCCCTCTTATCTCCAACTATTCTAGTTTTCCTCTTAGAAAAATGCAATATTGTATGCACGTTCAGTTAGAAGATTTTTAGAGATATAAGATAGTTCAGTTTAAATGATCCATTGGGGAGACTAGTCTCCCAAAGGATCACAGGAGGTACTGTGAAGATGGGATTGACTCTCCCCTTGCCTACTTTTTAAATTTAATCAACCAAAAACACTAAGTAGGGAAGGTTTGTAAGCCACTTGCTAAAGTGGGTGACAACTCAGAAGTGACTGACCACCCCCTGGGCCGTGCTAAGCAAATTTAAAGACTGCAATTGTTCCCCCTATACCTACTACAGAAGTGACGTTAAAAAAAGGACTATAAAAGATGATGAACTTCCTGTGTAAGAGGTCTTCATCCTGAATCTTGGGAGTGGAGGAGCTTGGATCTGGGACTCTGGCTCTTGGACTGCTTCTGGTAAGACTGTTCCTGGATCTTCTCCTTTGGAACTTCACCTGGGTGAGTGAAATTCTGACCTTCCTTTCCTGGCTTATGGGGAGGCCTCCCCTTCTTGGAGGAGGCCACATGGGTTGAACCCTTGCTTAATTCAATACCAAGTCCTCTGGCTGAGGAGTTAACTAGCCCTGCATGGGTTAAACCAGGGACCGGAGCAACATTTGGAGTGATAAGCTAGACTTCTTACTCTACCCTCTTTCACATTTATCTACTTCACTCTCTCCACCTCTTTGTAAATAAAGCTACTGGAAATCATTTTGACTTAGGCTATATTAATTTTAAAATTAGCTACCACAGTATTATCTTAAAATTCTCATATATTTTAGTCAAACCCTTAAATTCCTTACAAGATCAATGTCTCTGATCTGTATCAAAATCCAGGCAGGGCTAGTGAGAATAAGAAGAGAGTTTCTTTAGTTCTCTTCAAGCTTCAAGTCTCTTCAGATGCTTCCAGCTTCCAGAAAGAAGATGAAAGAGGACCATACCACTTTAGATTACAGACATGAAAGGACTTAACAGTCTTCTCTCTCTCTCTCTCTCTCTCTCTCTCTCTCTCTCTCTCTCTCTCTCTGTATATATNTCTCTCTCTCTCTCTCTCTCTCTCTCTCTCTCTCTCTCTCTCTCTCTCTCTCTGTATATATCCTCTTCTGAATACTTTCTTTGATTTTTGTTTTGCTACCAATTTGGATGAATGGGTTTTTTGTTTGTGTCAAATATATTCATTATAGAATTAGTATTTGGTAGGAATGGGAACAAGACTGGGCACCTACTGCTTTCCTTCAATAAAGAACAGCAATCAGAAGTTAGCTTGAATCTGTAACTCACATCCTCTAGACTTATAATATATAAGTGAGCAAACAGATATAATTCTATTCTAGCCCAGTACTTTTTCTTTCTGAGGAGAGTAGAGTGGTTGAGACTTCTACTTCCTATTCCTCCCTCTCCACCTAAAGTCTCTCTTAGAGAAAGGTAGGGGGAGAGGAGGTTAAGATTCTGCCTTTTTTCAAGTCACATAATAATCACTCCTATGTTACACATGGGGAGAAGCTACTTGTTACTACACATGTACATATTTTTCTAGATAGATCTGTCAATCTAGCTATACCTACATAGCTAACTAGCTGTATAGTGTGGTTTGAGTTACGACCAGTCATCTTGACTTTTGTCTTGCCACTGGACTTAGATGTCTCTAGAAGAGAAAATGAGGTCTATGATTGTGCAACTCTGCTCATTTAAATCCAATTTATACACAAGAGTAAAAATATAACCCCAGTGACGTCATTTTGTTCTTCTTCAAGTACAAAGGACAACAACCAACTGTGATGTGCTAAATAGAGAGCTAGACTTGAAACTAGGAAGACTTGGGTTAAAGTTCCATTTCTGACACATTGGCTTCATGACCCTGAACAAGTCATTTAACCACAGAGTGTTCTAAGCCAACAGTGTCAAACTTGAATAAAAATGGGGACCACTAAGCCTTGCATAAAGATCTTTGCAGGCTGTATATTAACTTAGTTTTAAATTGTAATATTATCTATATTTCATTGTACTTTTATTTACTGTTAAATGTTCCATGGTATATTTTCTTCAAAACTGTACTAGTTCTTCCATAAAATGTCCCTTGGGGCTACTAACTAACACAGGTAGAATATTGGACTAGAGAGAGTACTAATCTGCCTTCAAGAAGGTACTTCTTAGGTTTTGCTTTCTTCTCTTAAATGGTATTGGGAAGGTAGGTGAGAAGAGGTAGAGAAGGTGGTCTGACCAGCTCTCCATTCATGGCCCTAATGACTTATAAGTCTTCAGATATATACTCTGGGCTCCCTCACCTGTTCCTCAGTTCCAGCCAATACTACAGTAATCAACATTGTGACATCAGTAAAGTTTGGCTATGGAGTTCCTAGTATCCTATTCTGCATTCTTCTCTGCTTCTTCATTGGCATCCTACTGTTCTCCAGTGGACACTTAAACCCAGTTTCTACTTGCTTTCTTCTTCCTTCTTATAATATATTCACAGGAGAGGATACAAAATTCAATCACACTTATGGTAAATGACTGACTGATCAGACTTTAACAAGGAGACATATTTACATTATAACAGGCTGTCAAACCCCAGAACTAAAAGAATGCCTGGAATTTAAAGAATCATGCAGTCGGGGAATAAAATATTTTAAGGAGGCAGGAAAACCTCCCTGCCATTCCTGAAATCACAGCATGCACTCCATTACCTGTTCTACCTTTGTCTATGACTGGAACTGCTTAACATCACATTTAACGACACTTATGTTAACCATAGTCTCTGAGAATTTCTCAGTAAACTTCCAGTGGTCTTGCCACCAAGAGTTTGTGCCAGCCTTTTATAGGATCATTAGATAAAATAATTATGTTCAATAATATTTATTTTTCAAGGGCTCCATAATTCTAATGCACCTATGAGATGACAGTCAATATACTTTTCTGCCTCTATATTTCTAGGAAGAAAGATTTTCCTGTCTATGAATTCAATGATTATCCGTGGTCATATTTTATAAAAGTAGATATGGAGACAAAAAGAAGTACTTACCCCAGTCAATTTTGCTGTCAGGTTTCTTGATTCCTGGGGAATTACACATCCAAGATGAGGCCAGGAAGGTCCCTTGGGTAATCTTTCCTAACAATACTGCAGAGAGTCACAAAAATGAGATAAGAATGTAGCTGATTCTAGTGTAGTTTCTCATCCTCTTTGTCCTTTGGGGCTCATTTGAATGCAGGGCTCCCTTTGAAGTCCAGGTGATGACTTCAGAGTTCAGAGGAGTTGCATGAGATGAGAACAAGATGGGAAACAGTTGAAGGGCTTTGAAGAGAACAAAAAAGGTCCTGAATCCTCTGCCCCACAGACCAGTCAAGGATGTATCTGCCCTATTAGTGTTCTTGAGCCCTCAGGAAAAAGATCCTATGCTACCCCCAGGAGATTATTCACAATTTAATATTTGAATAGTTGCATATGTAGGTATGCCTTTTCTTGTAGGGTTACATAAAAGCTGTTTCCCAGCAGAAGCTGTTCTTCCCATGCTGACTAACAGATTTAACAGATCAGTTCAATCAAAATTCTTTTACAGGCATTTTCAATTCAGTGAGAGATTATTAAGAACTACTATGTGCAAAGGACTGTACTAAGTGAGAGTGGTATGAGATTAAAACACACACACACACACACACACACACACACACACACACACACACACACTTAGATGATTCCTGCCCTCCAAGAGTTTACATTCTCCTGGGGGTTACAATATGTAATTTTGCTTTTCAATCATGTCTGACTCTTCATAACCCCATACGGGGCTTTTTTGACAAAAATACCCGATTTCCCTTTCCAGATTATTTTCCAGGTGAGGAAACTAAGGCAAACACGATTAAGTGACTTGCCCAGGTTCACACAACTAGGACGTGTGTAGATCAGGACTTTGACTCCAGGCCCAGTGTTCTCTCCACTGTTTATAAATACAGTATAAGATAATTTGAAGATGGTAAGACCATTGGCAATTAGGGAATCCGCAAATGGTTCCTGCCAAAACCTCTGAGTGAGTCGCAACGGATATATGAAATGGATCCCTCCATATTACCTACTGGAGTTTATTGAATTTGTCATAGCCCCCATATGAGGTCCCCAGCCCAGGGAGTAACGCTTTAAGAAACTACTGTCTCCCTTACATAATCACCTGACAAGGTGTGTGACAAGTAGGTTTCCCTGACTCTCCTTTCTTCCCACCCTCCACAAGAGGAAGCTTAAACTCAGAGACAACAGCGCTACCTTTGAACATGATTGGCCAGAGCTTCTCTGACACGACTTCCTGCCCCGCCCTTCTGCCCCTCAAATTAAGGGTAGGCCAGAAAAAAATGCTTCTGGATTCTGATTGGCCCTGACTTCCCCAACAGGACTTCACACCCCTCAGTATCTGGACTCTAATTGGCCCTGACTTCCCTGATACCCGCCCTCCTCCGTATCTGAAACCTGATTGGCTCCAGCTTCTCTGCGTCATCTAAGGCCATAAAAGACCTATAGAAGTCGCCCAAAGTCCCCAGTCTTCAAACTTGGTAAGTGTTTTTGGTATGGCTATGAACTGTTGGGTTTTTACCCAGCTCTACTATTGGGAGCTGTTTCCATATGCAAAGGAAGGGGGCCATGCAGAGAAGCTAAGGTCGCTGTGCCCTTGCTGTATATTCTTGCTGTGTTAAAGCAAAGTAAACCTTGTTGTGTTAAATGTTCAGTGGCATGTAGCAAGGAATTTGACTTGAGGGAATTCTGGCATTAGAGAGAGTTCTGGCCATAGAGCAGAACTCTCCTGACACAACGCTTCTTAACCTGGAGTCCATGAACTTTTTAAAAAATTGTGATAAATGCTTCTAAGTATAGTTTACTTTGTTATCAAATATAATTTATTTTATTCATTTAAAATCTTCTTGGAATTGCTTGTCGTCTATGAGAGGGGAAAGGGAGAGGGGAGAGAAAGAAAATGAATCATGGAAAAATGGAAAAATATTTAAAAAATAAATAAATTAAAATGTAAAATAAAATAAAATCCTACTCCATTACATAATAAAGGTTAACATTTTCCTAGGCTACAGGAGTACACGTGAAGAAATCTGTTTTGTGTTGGGCTCAAGATTGTTTAATTGATTTTCTGTTTGCCAGTTTAATTGTTTAAAACACTTTGCACAGAGGGCTGACTTCTTTCAAAAGTCAGGTTGTAAAATATTGAGTCAAAGTGTTTCATTCAACTATGGAGAGCTGACTTAAGAGAAGATTAGGAACAGTCTGGGGTAGATAAACTGTTTAGAGCATTAAAAGGCAGTTCAGATAAGAGAAGGAGAAAATGGGGCAGAAATCAGAAGAATGAGAGCTGAGAATTATGCTCAGGGTGGTTACTTTAGAAGGCATAAAAGGAGAGAGGAACAGCATTTCTTAAATTCCTGCTATGTTTCAGTTAGATATCACTAAGGATAGAGTCCCTGGTCTGGAATCAGAAAAATTCATCTTCCTGAGTTCAAATGTGGCCTCAGAAACTTGCTAGCTCTATGACCTTGGGCAAGTCATTTAACCCTGTTTGTCTCAGGTTCTTCTTCATCTGTAAAATGAGCTGGGGAAGAAGAAATGGCAAATCACTCTAGTATCTTTCCCAAGAAAGCCCCAAATGGGATCATGAAAAGCCTGAAACAAGTGAACGATGAATGTGCTACACATTCTTCTAAGCCCTTAACAAATATCTCATATAATCTTCATAACAACATTGTGAAATAGGTGCTACTATTACTGGTCACTTAACTAGTAAGTACCAGGTGCAGGATTGAAACCAGGAATCTCCTTTTCACTACATCTTGCTGCCCCTAAATAGAAGAAAGTGTTCATTAGACCTTTAGTAACTAGATAGCTTGTACCCATGGGTTAGGCCACGAAAGCTTCATGTTTTGTAAAAAGGAGCAGTATAAATAAAGCAAGTGGTTAGAAACGGAGCCAGGCCACAGCTGAAATATGTGATCCAGTGTACTCTGCAAATGTGTTTTTCCTTTTTTTCAGTTGCTTTAAATGCATTGTTTTTTTTAATGAATTTAATTAATTTCGGTTCTGTTTTCTACATGTTTTTAAAAACACTGGAAAGTGATTTAGGCTTGTTTTCGAATGCCTAAAAAAGTTGAAACCACTGTGCTTACATTGTTCCTTTTGAAGCACCATTCATAATCTGAGTATAGTTAAATAAAAGTGAAGACAAAGAACTGCGAATGAGCAGAAGTAGAATTTAATGGCCTCTTTTAGTGCCTTTCTACAAAGTAGACACCTAGGAAATCGTTGTTGACTTGCATTGGATCGAAAGCTTTAAAACTTTAATCCCATAAAAAGATAGGAATAGGAGTGGGTGCCTAAAAACATCATCCTGAAATTTCCCCTTAGAGGCTGTTGATTTGTTGATTAGATTAAATCCTGGGGAGGAAAAATTGTTATCCTGAGAAGCAATCTTAGTTCTTGAGAACGGTGACCATGGGAACCATCAACCGCAGGTTATGGGGAGAGACTGGACTTGTGGTTCCATTAGTCTGGGGCAATGGTTCCCAGTAAGTGGTTTCCAAGCCCTGTAAGGGGATTCAGCTGACAGTTAATTCTAAAAATTCTTTAAAATACTTTAAGTAGTAAATAATTGTGAAGAATATCGTTAGTTTGTTGTTTGGTCAAATCTTACTCTTCTTGATCCCATCTTGGGGTTTTCTTGACAAAAATACTAGAATAGTTTGCCGTTTCCTTTTCCAGCTCATTTAGCAGATAAGGAACCAAGTCAAACAGGATGAAGTGAAATTTCCCAGAGTTACAGAGCTAGTAAGTGTCTGAGGCTGGGTTTGAACTCAGAAGATGAATCTTCCTAATTCCAAGCCTAGTGCTCTACCCCTGTACTACCTAGTATATTGAAATTACCCAGGACATTTTACATTTTTTTGAAGGGAGTTTATGGAACAAAAATTTTAGGAAACACTGATTTAGGGAATCTCAAAGTGAAAAACTCTCTTTACCAATGCAGTTTGGCACCTCCTCTATATGTTATGGCACAATTGGGATGGAATGAGTTCAAATCCAGCCTCAGTCACTATGTGACCTTGGACAGGTCACTTAACCCTGTTGACCTCAGTTTCCTCATTTGTAAAATTAGCTGGCAAAAAAATGGCAAAACATTCCACTATGTTTGTCAAAACAAAAAACAGATGGAGTGATGAAGAGTCAAACACCACAGAAATGACTTTTTTTTTTTAACTCGAGGTTATAGTCTTATGGAATTACATAGAGCCCTGAGAAGTTAATCAACTTGCACAGGGTCACACAACCAATATATGTCAGAGGTGGAACTTGAATCCATGCGTTCTAGGATAGCTCTCTATTTACACCTACACTGCCTCACCATTTTGACAGAGAGAGGGCGATGGGAAGTAGTGCCTGTTCTGAAATCTAAACAGGGGGAGAAGGGGCTAAAAATAAAAATAGCTCCATATGAAAAGTTTTGAAATTCATTGAAATCAAGAGGACAGCAAACTCCTCAAAGATAATAAATGCTATAAACTTAGGAAAGGAAAATGCCAAGAGTTAGGCAAACATCATAATTCATATCAGGAATAGTCTAAAGGGAAAAATAGATTCGAGAAAATAAAAGGGTCAACTGAAAATACCATATATTATGACTGTGTTTGAGGAATTTGGCATCCTATAGACAAAACATCTGGATAGCTTTTTTCCCCCTTTGCATCCAGATGTTTTGATGCCATGTAGTCTGTGACTAATTTATGCAGTCTGATTGACTAATCAATAGGCCTCTCAGCTTGACTCCATTATTTTACCAAACAGGTCTTCTCATCACTCATTGTTCAAAGTTTGGAAATAGAAACAGGTCGGATTTCATAAGGGACAAGCTGTCTTATGAAGGGTTATTGTTTGACTCGCAGAGGGGAAAGCACCATTTTTGCAGCTGAAATGAGCACTGGACTTGGAATTTGAAGAGCTGCGTTTGCTTTTGGCCTTCTGTATTTACTAACTATATAATGGTGGATGAATCACTTAACTTCCTTGTCCTCAGTTTTTTCATCTTTAAAATGGAACTATTGTTGGCATCCAATAAGTATTAAGCACCCTGCTCCGTGCTAGGCACCAAAAGCATCATACGCTGACTATGTACCTTTCCCTCTGTCATAAGGTTATGAGGAAAGCATTTGGGAATCTACCATGATCTGCCCTCTTTCAGCATGAAAAACTCCATGTGTGAGAACTCCTTTCACCAGCAGGCAGAAGCTTATGAATGATTTAATAAATAACTCTTAGGAAGTTGCTTTCAGTTTAGTGAGTTGCCAAAGGTCAAACAACTTGTAAAATTCAGAGCCAGGATTTGAACTTAAGATCTGCCAGTTCTTCACTATACCATGCCACCCCTCACCCAGTAGACATTTAATCAGTGCTTGTCGAATGGAATTGAATGGGGAAACAAGGAGCCATTCATCTGAGATCAGGCACAGGAGAGACCCAGAAGTACTCCAGACCCACTTTAAAGAGACTTCTACTAATTAATTTGCCTGAATATTATGGTCAAAGCAGCTGAAACGTCCTACATGTGTTATCCACTCACCCCAGCCCCATGAGAGTGTGAGCTCCTTGGGAAGAGGGACTGTCTTGCTGTTTGCTCCTTCAGTCCTAGTCTGGGGATTTTACATGCTCACTTGGGATTTCTCCACCTCCTTGCCAGCAGACTCTCATCCTGGAGGTGCCTATGCCCTGGGACACTTTCTCCTGATTGCTGAGTCTGTGGCATCGATGATCATTTCCTGGGGTGCCCAGGCTATGCTCGCTTCCCACCACCTCCACTCCTCACTCTCCAGACTTCTCCCCCTCCTAGTCAACTACCTTGCCTGCTCTCAGATAGCCTCCCCTTAATGTAACATATTTCCCCATTAGAATAAAGCTTCCAAGAGGGCAGCTGGGTGGCTCAGTGGATGAAGAATCAGGCCTAGAGATGGGAGGTCCTGGGTTCAAATTTGACCTCAGACACTTCTCAGCTGTGTGACCCTGGGCAAGTCCTATAACCCCAGTGCCTAGCCCTTACCACTCTTCTGCCACAGGCTTGTTCTAAGATGGAAGGAAGGTAAGGGTTAAAAAAAAGAAGAAAACAATTTAACTTCCTAGGGGACAGGAATAGTGCTTTTTGCTGATATTTTTCTTCTCAGTGGTTAGCCTAAGTGCCTGGCACATAATAGCACAGAATAAATGTACTTTTCTATCCCTCTCTGTGTCTCTCTGTATCTCTGTGTCTGTCTCTCTGAGTCTCTCTCCATCTCTGTGCCTATGTCTATCTCTTTTTTTGCCTGTCTCTCTGTGTGTGTCTCTTTGTGTCTATGTCTTTTCTCTCTGTGTCTCTCTGTATCTCTGTGTCTATGTCTGTCTCTTATTTTTTGTCTGTCTGTCTCTGCTCTACCCCCTACAATGCTTTCTTATTCATTCAGAATCTGTGCATGCTAATCCTGCCTATTTAGAATGTCTGTCTTCTACATTTCTATCTGTTTCTCTAATTAAGATTAAGTCCATGGAGCAGGAACTATGTCTAGCTCATTTGGCTTGGGTACATTAAAGGCAAGTTGCCATTGGTCTATTTAAAAGACAGATCAGATTCTCTCAGTTCAACCTTGAGTAATTTCTGGCTTCAGCTATATCTTTATTTCTTACCGTTTCCTCTTCAGCTAATGCATGACCCTAATAAATTAGAACTCTAATTGGTGTGTTTTCTTTGGCAGCTAAAAAATAGAAGTAATGGGGGATGCCTGGGGAAATGATCCGATGCTCTTTTGTTTTTCTTGACAAGGCATCTCTTAAAATGTAGAAGTTAAATTGCAGGCTATAATTGCAAGCCCTCCCCTATTTGACAGCATCTGCACTAAATGCCTGTGCCCTTATTTTGGGTGGAAGCGGGTATCCAAATTACATATGTCAATGTGCAAATAAGGCTTAGAAACAACAAAAAGCCCCATGGGACTGTTTTGTTTTCATATATAGTTTTCTTTAGTAGCGCACGTAGCAAATGATTCAAAGATTGCGTTAGATGCTATTAAGCAATTGCTTTATCCAATCAGATTGGGTCATTGGAAAGAACCATGGATTTAAAGTTAGAAGGTCTATTTTAGAGGCTGGGTTCTAATGCAAGTCACTGAATCTCACTTCAGTTTTGAGATCCAAAAATTAGACCTAGCAATTTTTGTCCTGCCAACCTTAAAAGGTCTTGAGAAGAAAGTGCTTTGTGAGCCTTTAAACATTAAACAAATTCGAACCATACTCTTCATCACCTAGCCAATAGGATTGTCGTTGGAATCACCTAATCAATCAATAAATGTTTATTAAGCGCCTGTTATGTGCCAGTCATATTGCTAAAAAGTGGCAATTCTTATTGCTTCTAGATGAGCAGCATGGCTTAGGGAAAAGAGCAATAAACTTGGAAGTAAACTATCAGAATTCAAATCTTTGTTCAGTCATTTCAGTCCCGTCTGACTCTTCATGACCCCACTTGGGGTTTTCATGTCAGAGATACTGGAGTGGTTTGCCACTTCCTTCTCCAGATTATTTTACAGATGAGGAAACTGAGGCAACTAGAGTTAAGGGACTTGACCGGGATCACACAGCTAAAAAGTGTCTGCGGCCTGATTTGAACTGAGTCTTCCTGACTCCAGAACCAATCCTCTACCCACTACATGACTTAGCTGCCTTAAAATATCAGAATTCACGTTTAGGCTCTGCAAAATATTGACCATGATTTCTCTAAACTTCAGTTTATTATTGTATCTGTAAAAAACACACACACACAATTAATTACATTTGCATAATAGGCTTCAGATAGACAGCATGGCAAAGAGGATGCTCTGTGTGACCCTGGACAAGTCACTGAAAGTTTTAGTGCTTGTGCTTTAAGAAATTACTCCCCAAGGACCTAACTAAATCACAGACTCTGGTCACTTAGTAGAGGGAGTTCCCACCCCAGGATTTCCCGCAGGGCGATGTCCTATCTTCTTTTTGAGGGTCAGATGAGATAATGGTTGTGAAGTCACTTTGTCACCCTTAAAAATCAGCCTTGGAGTCCTGGGGTCTTGGGGTCCTGGCTCCCTCACTTATTAGCTATCTTCTCTTGTGCAAATAAATTTCTATCCTGATCCATTTCCTCTTCTGCATGATCAGGGACTTAGACTGAATAAAACCAGGTTTCCCTGATCTCTTTGAGTCCTTATAAAGGTCTATAATTCTAAGTCTAAACTATTTTTTCTACAGTCCAGAAGCCTGAGGAATATTGTCTCACTTTCTTTAAATAAATACACATGCATATATACTGGTACAACTTAAAGGTCCCTATACTTTCCTTGTTAACACAAATCATATAATAGAATGAAGATCAGAGATCAAAGAATTGTGTACTTCCATCTGAAAGGAATCAAGTCCAAGCGCATCACTTATTTAGTTTTTTTCCAATGATTCATTTCAATTCCTCCTTCTCCCCACCATTAAAAAAGAAACCCTCTAGCCCAGGGGTCGGCAACCTTTTTGGCTGTGAGAGCCATAAACACCACATTTTTTTTTAATGTAATTTCATGAGAGCCGTACAGTGCTCACAGTGCCGCTCCTATAACGGAGCCTGAAAAATAATTGACAATATGGTTCCTGCAGAAAGAGCCATATCTGGCCCTCAAAAGAGCCAGATATGGCTCAAGAGCCACATGTTGCCAACCCCTGTTCTAAAGAAAGAACTATTGGAATCAGATCGATGTGGGTTAAAGCATACTATCTTTCACATTAGTGAAAGGCTTTTATTTCGGGGGTTGGGTTTTGTACGAGCAATACTTTTACAACAATATGGAAGTGTGTTTTGCACAATAATACATGTATGGCCTGGATCAAATTGCTTATCATCTCTCCATAGGGGGAGAGAAGCTAGCTAAGAAGACGACTTAGGCCTTATCATTTTGAAAACATGAATGCTGAAAATTATGATGACAAGTAACTGGGAAAATAAAATATCTTTGAATTTTTTAAAAAAGGAAATACTATAATTGTGACTGCATTCATGGCCTTCTGTAGCTACTATACCTGCTCTAGGAGTGGTAAATTGGGCAGATCACTCCTCCTACTTCGCCATAAGATATCTAATGAAAGGACATTTTACTCTGTGAGATCTAAAATTTTAAAAAGTCCAAAAATACGTCTCATTCTTCATCATGAATGTATCACCTCACTATCAAAAGGTGGGTTAACCCTTTCATTTTACAGATGAGGAAACTGAGGCCAAAAAAATGAATTCATCTGAGGTCACACCAGCAGTAAGTAGTAGAGAACCAAAGAGTCGATGCTAATTCAAAGACTCTTACCTCCTATTGGATTCCCTGTAGAGGGATCTTAGCCTCATTTTAGGAGTACAGGATGATGGATCAAGAGTTGGAAGGGCCTTCCAAGATCCCCTAGTCCTGTGTCTCCTTCCCTTCTTCACGGATAAGAAAACTGAAGCCCAGAAATGACTTGCCCAGGGTCACGAAGGTGATGCGATAGCAGAAGCGAGATCTAGATCCCAGAGGCCGCATACTCTGCCCTACACCAACAATAAACACCATTTCCAGTGGACTCGCCCGTGCAAGTCAAAGGCTAGGAGAGAGGGAATGGGGAGGCAGGGAGGAATCAAAGAGAGGGCTTGAGCAGGCTACTCCTGCTAACTAGCCGGACAAAGTCTTTGGGGAGTTGAGCCTGAGTAAAGCAATTAGTTATTAAAATCTCTGGGCCAAAGCAATGAATGGAAAGGCAAACAGCGAGGAAGGAATGGCCACCTCTGTGAAATCTGTGAAGTCAGAGGTACCACCAGGCACGGAAGTGTCTTTCTCCCCCAGGCTCTCCCCCCAGATGCCTGTGTGTGGGGAGACGTATGCATGTCCATAACTGAATGTGCACACACACACACAGAGTGGCTCAAAAACACATACAGATTGTCCCCACACCTGGCTAGATGGTGTATATGTTTATGTAAAGATTAAATGAATATAAAAGGTCTGATTGTTTTGCCTTAGCGTGTTGGTGAACTTTGATGGGACCTAGTAAAACCCAACATATTTATTACGGTGATGAATTGCTCCTGGGGGAGTCATTTCCCTGCCCTCTTGGCTGGAGGTACAGTGCTGGAGTGACAGAGCTGGGGAAAAGAGGGACTCAACAATAGGGACTGTGAGTTCAAGAAGCCCAGGCTGGCCCGAGCAGAGTGGGTGGTACAAGCATCAGTCGAGAGCAGCACATAACTCAGGCCTTCGTGATGGATTCCTCTGGAATGTGGAAATAACAAAGGTGGGGAGGGGGGCCGAGAGCACATTATGAGGGTGTAGCTGAATCGGCCAACATGCTGAGGAGTTTTTGTGTCAACAGATTCTGGTATTCCAAAGCCACACGTGCCTGGCGAATTTCCTGATCCAGTCCAGGGCTTCCCTAAGTAACCCAGCCATGTTTCCCAGACCAGACTCTGTAGGCCCATTGGCCGATTGGATCAATTAGAAAACAATTAGCTTTTCACCTTTCTTGGTGCAAAGGGTGAGTATTGTGGCGGTGGAGGGAAACAGTGATTTAAGAAAACATCAAAAATCTCTGCCCATTATTTCCTCCTGAGCCACATAGCAAGCAGTTGGATTTGGAGGGACCCCTGCTAAAGTATTTAAGCCTGCTGGTCTTTGTTTTTCAGGTAAGGACATTTGGGTTCATGTTTCATTTCGTTCTTAGAGCTTAGAGGGATCCTCGGAGAGCAGGTTGGCCAGGGATTCTTAAACTTCTTTGTTATGGACAGACCTCTTTGGGGAATCTGGTGAAACTGATGGACCCTTGCTCAGAATAATATTTTTAAATGAATAAAGTAAAATGCCCAGGATTACCAAGGAAACCAATAACATTGAAATACAGTCATCAGAACGTTAAAAAACCCAAACACACACAAGTTCATGGGCCCCAGGCTAAGAACTCCTGAGATTTTATTTTAAGTCAATCTTCTCATTTTACAAATGAAGAAATTGAACCACAGAGCAGTGAGATGGTTGACCTAAGGTCAGAGAGGTTGTGAGTCGTAGGGTTCAAATCAAAAGCCAAAGGCACTAAAATCTAGTGAATGCACTTTAGATTTCTACTTATTTGACGGGCTCCTTGCTACAGTTCTAGATATGTTGGTATGTTTCTATACCACCCCAGAATCTAACCAGAAATATAATTTGGAAAAGCCAAAGGCACACCAATGTAAGTCATTAATAATCTCATTGTTTTGAGCTACTGGGAGTAAGATGGTGTGACAGTAGAGAAGGGGCACCTGTGCCTGAGGTTGTCAGAAGCCAATGATCGAATGGCTCTATCTAATACAGTGATTCCCAAAGTAGGCGCCACCGCCCCCTGGTGGGTGCTGCAGTGATCCAGGGAGTGGTGATTGCCACAGGTGCATTTATCTCTCCTATTAATTGCTATTAAAATTTTTAAAAATTTAATTTCCAGGGGGCTAAGTAATTTTTTTCTGGAAAGGGGGCAGTAGGCCAAAAAAGTTTGGGAACCCCTGGTCTAATACATATACAGGATAGGTAGGTGGCACAGTGGATGGAATCAGCAAGACTCATCTTCCTGAGTTTGGCCTCAGACACTTATTAGCTCTGTGACCCTGGGCAAGCCACTTAACCCTGTTTGCCTCAATTTCCCCATCAGTAAAAATGGGCGGGAGAAAGAAATGACAAACCACTCTAGGACTTTGCCTAGAAAATCTTAAATGGTCACAAAGAATCAGACATGACTTAAAATGACTGAACAATAGATATCCACATGCAGCTGTTTTTGCCAAAATAAACAAATAAGTCAATGCTTATGTACTGACTCTTCTCATTAATGAGAAAATGACTTCCAAGACTAGTATTGAATACAAATAGAACTCAAACCCATCTGTCTCAAAGTGACCCACTTGGATTGCTTCCTTATTGTCATCAACTGCTCCCCTCATCTACACTTCCCCTTCTCCAGTCTGGTTTGTATGCTTCTAGTCATCTCCAACTATATGGCTTCTTCCTGTTCTGGACCACAACCCCAAAAGCCCAGGCTCTTCCGGTCTTTCAAAGTAAGCCAATCTGATAAAACCCATTCGTTGTAC
Organism: Gracilinanus agilis; assembly: GCF_016433145.1. Classification (NCBI taxonomy): domain Eukaryota; kingdom Metazoa; phylum Chordata; class Mammalia; order Didelphimorphia; family Didelphidae; genus Gracilinanus; species Gracilinanus agilis. Next base: position 92,349,792 of record NC_058135.1, read on the forward strand.
TTAGGTACAAATGGGAAAGAGTGACATTGATCCTTAGGGATCAGTGTGTGTGTGTGTGTGTGTGTGTGTGTGTGTGTGTGTGTGTGTGTGTGTGTGTATAATTTTTAAAAAGCAACTTTGGGAAATAAGATACAATTATTCGGTCTTTCTCCTGTATTATCTTTTAGAGATGTTTGGTTTGGTTTGGGTCTAGATGTGCAATTTCATTGATAGGGAGAATTCCTTTTGAGGAAATCCTACCAGCAAGAATATCAGTAATTGTTCTCCATCTCCTAGTTTTGGAGAGACACTGTAGGCAAATGAGAGTTTAAGTGACTTGTCCATGGTCATACGGCCAATATGTGTCAGAGGCAGGACTTGGAATAAGGATCTATCTGACTATCAGACTCTCTCTCTATCATATTGTGTTGACTTGGGACAAAATAAACTAATAAAAACTAATAAACCAAATACAAGGTTACTATAATCTTTTATTACCATTTGTCTATCAACTATTTTCTGTCTGTCCTGTTCGGCTGATCTAGTTTTCTATTTGTTAGCCAGTATCAGATAGTTTTGATAATTACAGCTTTATAATACAGTTTAAAATGTGTTAGTTAGACCTTCTTCCTTTACATTTTTAAAAATTAATTTCTTTAAAAGTTAAAATCTAAGCTTTTGGGGTTAAGAATTTACTATTTGATAAAAAATTGCTGTGAAAACTGGAAAGCAGTCTAGCAGAAACTAGATATAGACCAATATCTAATACCAAAACAAAATCAAAATGAATATATGACCTAGACATAAAGAGATATATATCATAACAAATTATTAGAAAAACAGGGAATAAATTCCAATCAGATTTATGGATAGGATTACATTAAATTAAAAAGGGATTGTACAAATAAGACTAATGTAGCCAAGATTATAAAGACAGCAGAAAATTGAGGGAAATTTTATAGACATTTTCTTGAATTGACATTTTATATCTAAAATTTTTAGATAATTTTGTCAAGTACATAAGAATATGAGCCATTCCCAAATTGATAAATGGTCAAAAGATATGAAAGAATAGTTTTTGGATGAAGAAATCAAAGCTATATTATAATCATATGAAAAACACTCTAAATCAGTGATGGGCAAACTACAGTGGGCAGACCAGATTTTGCGGGGGGGGGCTAAAATGTTCTATCTGGCCCGCTTGACATTATTCCTAATCTGATGAATACGAGTAGGATATAATACAATGAAACTTCGAAAGAGTTGCCTTAGAAACAGACTGACAGATGAGCATTTCCTTTCCTTTGACCCCCTCTTTAAAAAGTTTGCCCATCACTGCTCTAAACCATTATTGATTAGAGAAATGCAAATCAAAACAACTCTGAGATATCTCATACCTATCAGATTGGCTAAAATGATAAAAGATTCATGTCCTGTCACTGCCATTTGATAATCATGGGACCATTTGATCTCTCTGCTGTCATTTCCTCACCTATAAAATAGAAATAATCATACTTATACTGTCTTACCATTTTGAGGGATCATATCAAATCACACACACAAAGCACTTTTAACCATAAAAGGCTATACAAATGTTAGTGGCAGAGGATAAACAAAAAGTTCTCTTAAAAAGACTAGTCTTGGGCAGCTGGGTAGCTCAGTGGAGTGAGAGTCAGGCCTAGAGACAGGAGGTCCTAGGTTCAAATCTGGCCTCAGACACTTCCCAGCTGTGTGACCCTGGGCAAGTCACTTGACCCCCATTGCCCACCCTTGCCACTCTTCTACCTATGAGACAATACGCCGAAGTACAAGGGTTTAAAAAAAACTAGTCTCTCAGAGAAAATCTACATTGTGTTGCACACTGAATCCACCAGATAGCACTTCCCACTTCCTAATTCTTTTCTAGCAGTACAGATTGTCCTCGCTGCAGAACATCCCAATCTATTTTATTTTTCCAAGTTGTAAAAGGCTTTACTTTTTCCCCTTCAGAATTTTTCAAATTTAGCAAATCATCTAAAATGAACACTTTTTATCTCTCCAAGAAGAGAGGATTTTATTTGAAACTGGGGAACCTATGAATCCCTATTTTTCTTTTAAAATATTTTTAGGTACAAGTGTTGTTTTTTTGGGTTTTTTTTGCAACTCTTTCCTACTGCCCTCCTTTCTCCCTATTCTTCACTCCCAAATTGGGAAAAAAAAATAAAAACAAAACCTTTGTAATGTTTATACATATAGTCAAGCAAAACAAATATCCACATTGGCTGTTTCCAAAAACACATATCTCATTCTGCACCCTAAGTCCTTCACTCCTCTGCCATTGAGTGGGTAATGTTCTTTACCATCGATTGGTCCTCTGGAAGAACCATGGTTGGCCATTGCAATGATCAGAATTCTTAACTCCTCTCAAATTGTCCTACAACATTGTGTCCTTGCATAAATTATTTTAATTCTATTCACTTCACTCTGCATCAGTTAGTAAAAGACTTTCCAGGCTGTTCTGAAAGAATCTTTTGTCCTTTCTTGTGGCACAATAATATTCCATTGCATTTACATGACCTTAATTTATTCAGCCATTCCCCAAATGATAGGCACATATCTTAATTTCTAATTCTTTGCCACCACAAAAACTGCTATAAATATATTTATACATAAAAGAACTTTTCCTCTTTGATCTCTTGGGGACATAGACCTAGTAATGCGATTACTGAATCAAAGAGTATATTTATATAGTTTAGTGAATCTGGGAGTAAATTGACTTCCAGAATCCCCTGTCTAATTTAAACTAGGGAAGAAGAGGAATGAGACTAAATCCTGGTCACAGTTCTAAAAATCATAAGTCTGTATTCCATTTTGAAGATTAGCATCTAAAGCATGGATTTAGGGCTTAAAAATTCAACTCTGCTGAATTCATTTTTTAAAATTCACTTTTTATAAGACTCTTCCTTCACACCTCATTCCTACTCTCTCAAATCCAACCTATGCACACAGATGCCTTCCACTTTTTTAGCACTGACAATTGGGGATTTGTAGTCTTGGCAATTGTAATCCTGCAGATGGAAGTAGTCAGACTCACAGATCTTCCAAGTATGTCTGGTAACCTGAGACGATGTTACATTAAGGAAGAATTTCCCAACTATGGCTTTATAACATTCACAAAGAGTCTCTCCAGTCACCTCAAAACAAAATTTATTTGAATTGTCTTCACGTTTCTAAGGTAAAGGTGTGCAATATAGTGCTTCCAGGAGGAATCTTTGTCTTCTTGACCTTTAAACAAACAGAGGAAGGTGTAGGTGCAGTATGAGTCATCTCTCTGTTTCCCATTGAAATGTCATCATTATTAGCTAACACCTTATCCTAGCTGTGTTGTGAGCTCCTCCCATTCTTGGTAAGGTCCTGATTGTCAACTAATACCTTCTAGATGTTTGAATGGACAGGAGGCAGTAGAATAATTCCTCCTTCCCTCACCTAACAGTACAAGAATGTTCCCCAATTGGTCAAAGTCTTAGGGGGGGCAACTACCCATTGTTGAATGGAGTGAACTGATCTTGACTTAGAAAGGTGGTCTCTGATGAGCTATGTCAAGTGGACTGAGGAAAGCAGGTATCCAGTCATTGGGTGAAAATCAAACTCTACTGGTTCCAAATTGACTTCTGGCTGGAAAAACCTTCAATTTAGATAGACATCGTCTTTTCCTCCTAGATGGACCTGAGGGGCTCAACTGACTTAGAATATGTGACCTGATTTGGCTAGAAGTAACAGACAGGGCTTTGGAAATTTAGCCCTTGGTTTTATTTTCTTCTCTTTTTTGTCTGTCAGCTGCCAAGAAAGTAGGAGCCTTTCTTCCCTCTCCTTTTTTGTTTATGTATGAAAATGACGGCCCTTGGCGGGGTTGTAGGACTTTAGTCAATCAACAAGAATTTAGGGAACTCCTATTATATGTCAGGTATTATGCTAGCCACTGAGAAGGCAAAAGTGAAATATACCCTGTACTCCAGTTTTGTTATAAGGGAAATACTTTGGAAAACACTTTATAAATATGAATTGTTCTTACTGTTCACAGATCTGAAACTAGGGTTGAGCAGCCAAAGCTTTGTCCCAGTCTTTGAATTCTAGGGGGAGCTATGCTTCCTGATATTGTTGGGAGAACATCATCTCCAACTATTGTGTCTTTTGGTTCTCGAATGGCCTGTACTCTGACAAAAGTGAGAAAGAAGGCAAATTTGGAGAGAATGAAGTCCTTCTGTCATGATATCGTACTTGTCTCTTTTTAGTATTTCTACTAGTCTCATAGTCAGCTATTATTCTCTGTTAACATTTGACTTTAGTTCTAAGTTATCTGCTAATCCTCTGCTCCTACCCAATAAGCCTCTCCCTTAAAAGAGGAGACCAAAGCCCTGACCAAATCCCTGGCCAAGAAGAACTCTTAAAGGAAAGAAGAATGGTTCTAGGCTAAGATTAAGCCAATTCTTTTAATGCTTCTTGTCTAGTGCTGATTTGACATCTATGGTGGCAAACCACTATCTAACTTAATGTTCTAAAATTTAACTCCTATTCTGAATCAATGTCCCCAAAACCAATTCTGGGAATTCTGTTCAAAAATTCCCCCTGGTGTAAGGATAGGATTTGTGCAAGGGGGATGGGACCAAAGGAGCCAGAAAAGGCAGTTGCTGACTGTTGCCGACAGTTGAGACCAGAGAGGATTCTGGGATTTTCTCCGTGGAAAGGGGGAGAGGAGAGCTCTTCAGGCAGAGGACTGGGAAGAGAGAGGAGGACAATCCAGCTAAGATCCAGTCCTCAGGGCTTCCTGAGGATCTTTCTTTTGGAAAATGAAACCCTGATTCCCTGGAAAAAACCATTCCATCGCATCTCACCCATCAAGACTTCAACCATATAGTGAGCTAAGTTTTTGGACTCCATTTTAGGAGCAATCTCTTAGTCTCCTTCCCCCATTACCCAACCTTGCTGAGAGACCCTTTTCAGTCAAAACTTACAATTATAGAAAAGGATAGAAACAGAATGAGAAGGGGTGAGAGGAGAAGCTTAGGAGTGGGGACCACTAAATTTCCCACCTGAGTGATGGAACCCATAGGAATAGTGAAGAGGGCACCCCAAAATCCTTCTGCTCTTCACCTTTTTCCCGAATCCCTGATTTGCGAATAATAAAAAGCCATTCAACAGTCAGATAGCATTCCAGAATGCCTGAGAGACAACAAGGGAGAGGAGAACCACAGCTTAGTCTGGCTGCCTCCATCTTGAAGCCAGACCACCCGCTGTGAAATTAACTGATGGGGGAGGTTTGTGTGAACCCCGTCCTTATTCAAGATCGGATTGGGGTACCACATACATCCTCTTATAGGGAAGCCTCACCCCAACTGCCATGGGGCAGCACAACCGTCCAGGTCACCCAGTTTTGGGGTGACACCCCCTTAAAGTCTCCCAGTATATATTCGGCCCCAGGGGAGTCCTGGAAGAGAGACTCACCATATAGACATTCTCTATCTCCCTTCTATGAAACATTGGTTACTGGCTTTTTAATTGTTACCCTGGTGATTTCTGTGGCAACTAGGGTACCAATTTGAGCCTCACTTCCAAGATCCTTTCTGATTGGCATACAAGTTAACTGAATGGTTAAATAAAGACAACTATTGCTCTTCATCTCCTGGTTCCAATTTTTATCTTTCTTATTCAATAAAAGATCCAATTTTTGTCCTGTATTTTGAATAATTTGTCCCCTTCTTATATGTCTCCTATACCTGGTATGCCCTTAATAAATGTTTGCTGAATTGCATTATATTATTAGGAAGCGTTTATGACCACTAAGTACAACACAGGAGCAAAGCAGAAAATCATAAAGCTACCCTGATATCATTTAGGATGGGGAGGGATGGTGGGAGAGGAGGGGGGAAGAGTTTCTGCATTTTTTGACCCTTTCCTTAATCCACACCATCTTTTTTTGCCTTTACTTAGACAATGTTTATACTAATCTACTCTGTAACCAAGGGGAGTTTCAGGGATCTGCAAACTGTCTTATTTTATTTCAAAGTCAGCCAGCTATTCTGCATTTCATGATGAATGAAATAATTAGATTCTGACAGGTAATACATAAATAAGAATTTCATCATTGGGAATTTTCTGTATCAATGGTTCTCAAATCATAGTCAAAGGACCCATGGGGATCCCTAAGACTCTTTCTAGGGGTCATGAGTCAAAATTATTTTTTAAGTAATGCTAAGACATTTTCATTTCTAATATGTCAAATATTGATAGCCATAACCTACATAAACAAAAGCTCTTGAGGGGACATCTCAGTAATAATAAGAGTGTAAAGAGGTCTTGAGATCAAAAGGTTTGAGAACTATTGTCTTCTAATAATGAAATCACAAGCTCTTTCGCCTCCCCCCTAAAAACTAGCTATATCATAAATTAAACCATTAAAATTAAATGCATTACTATAACTGTAATCCTTTAAATGCAAATTATAAATCAGCCTAAGTTTATAATAATAATAATAATGATAGCTAACATTTATATAGCACTTACTTTGTGCCAAGCACTGTGCCAACTAATCCTTTTACAATATTACTTCACCTGAACTTCACAATAACCCTGGGAGGCAGGTGCTATAATTATCCTAATTTTAAAAAAAAAAATTTTTAAACCCTAATATCTTTTATATATATCCTTCTATATTAATTTTATTTGTTATAGGGCTAGGCAATGGGGGTTAAGTGACTTGCCCAGGGTCACACAGCTAGGAAGTGTCTGAGGCCAGATTTGAACCCAGGATCTCCCATCTCTAGGCCTGGATCTCAATCCACTGAGCCATCCAGCTGCCCCCATAATTATCCTAATTTTATGAATGAGAAAACAGAGGCAAACAGGGGTTAAATGATTTATCTACAGTCACCCAGCTAGCAAGTGTTTAAGATCAGATTTGAACTGACACCAAGTCAGGTGGTATTCTTTCCACTGGGCTGCCTTGATGCTTCAATTATCAACATAATTGAGAGTTACTGTTATAGCATTCATGAGGTCTCGGGAACCAGAGTGTCCTGAATTCATTAACACTATCAGTCCACTAGTTGCATGAGTCAGTCACTTCCCTTGGAGCCCACCCATTCGGGTTTCAGTCCAAGGAACCAGGTTATGTTGGTGTGTTTTAAGAACAGAGACTCTCATATACCCATGAATCTGTATATACTGGGAGGAGTCAGTTGGCACAAACTTACTAAAACACTTACCATGTGCCAGGCACAGAGTTAAGCACTGGGGATGCAAGAAAGGCAGAAACATACATTCCAATAGTGGTGGGAGAAGGAGATATCACATGCAAAAAATATATACAAAGAAAATAAATCCAGTGGAAATGGAAGGTAATCAAGAGGTGAAAAGTAGGGATGACTGACTAAAAATGGCCTCCTGGTATATTGGGTTGGCAAAAGACTAATGCACTGAAGCTAGCAGACCAAGGTGGGTGGGGCCCAGCCTCTGTAACACTTTCCTTTACAGGTTTTTGTGAAGATCAGATGAGATAATGCAGGAAAACACTTTGCAAATCTTAAAACACTTTATAAACACTTTATGAGTACTGTTAGCTATTATACACATGTACAGAGTGTCCCAAAAGTCTTAGTATAATTTTAAGCTTTTAAAGCAAGGCAGTTAGATGGTGCAGTAAAGTCAGGAAAACCTTAGTTCCTATCTGACTTCATGATGTAAGCTGGAGGACCCTGAGCAAGTCACTTAACTTCTGTAATACAACTTCATCTGTAAAATGGGGGTGGCAATAACTCCTTTCTCTCAAGGTTTTCATGATGATGAAACAAGTTATTTGTAAGGTGCTTTGCAAGCCTGATGACATCATATAGTTACTATCTATTATTATTATTATTATTAATTATTATTATTATCAAAGCTTAAAACTACCCAAAGACATCTGGAAGACAATATGTGCAATGTGTGTGTGTATGTGTGTGTGTGTGTGAGAGAGAGAGAGAGAGACACTAAGCAGAAAAGGAAAACCATCCTAGTGTATCAATGCCAGTTCATACACGCTAACCCATGCATACATTTCTTCTCTGTACTTAATATATCCCTGTTTGGGGAAATTCATTACAATCATATTACATATTGCAGCACATGGAGCACCCCACTACATAGAGGGCCCCCAGGAAAAGCTTCGTCAGCTTCCAGTACTCTGTGACTGCATTCACTCAAAACCACAGCTCACCAGCCCCTGACTGATGTGTTTACCACTAGTAGTCCATCAACAGATAGAATTAGTTCAAAGCAAAGGAATTTAATGAAAACTTGTAGTAAAAAAAAGTAGTAACAAAGCATTTGCCCCATAAGGCTGTGGCACATTAGCCTACAACTGCAGATGCCGTCAGTGGGAAAGAGTCATTCGTTATACACAGGAATAGCATGTGGTATGTGGCACACATGTAGGGAACACGTGTGCCCAAGACAACATGTGTTTCTGACATTGCAGGGCTGCCTGTGTCCTCTGATGATGTTACCAAGCTGTTCTGCCCAAGTCTGTTTCCTGTTGAGTACTGTTTTGGCCTGCACCTGGCCATCCTTTGGTGTCCCTCCTTTTCTTTGCTGCTCCATCCTGGGTGTTGAGTCTTTGATGCACCCTCGCCTCTCTCGCCCAAGCTTCGGCTGGATCCCTCACTGGTTCTGAGTGAGTTGCTACATCTTCTTTATAAAAGAAAGAGCCTGCTTGGCTACCTCTTTCATCTCAGTCCCAGGGACCCAACTCTTTAAGAAAGGTAGGTCAAGCCTAGCTAATGCGCCTCTTCATCAGACCAGGATACAAAATCTCTGCTACGTCTTTCCCTTCCCAAGGATGGAAATCAGACACTTCCCAGAGTCTCTTCTTGCAGGACCAGGCCCAAAGACAATCTTTTGGAACCCAGAATAACTAAATAGACCATTTGAACCCACCATCGTTCTACCTGTCTTTAACCTACCTTTTCCTGTAAGGAATGTCAAAACCTCTATCCTACAACCCTATCCAACTTAAGGTCAGAAAGTTTCCTTTATTTCCCGTCAGGTTGGCAACCTGCAGTTCTCTCCTATCCTGCCAGAAGGTCTGTCTGGGTCTGAAGGACTCTGGTTTTCCTAACTCCCGGAAAAGCCTTTGGGTATGTGCAGAGATTCCCACCCTTACAAATGCAAAAGAATTTGAGCAGGTCAAAAAGGGAAGCTGAGAGGACAAAGTCATCGCCTGCTTTTTAGGCCACATTCCTGCCTTTATTATATAAACACCTTTGTTATATATAGTATTATATAGTAATAATATTATGTATATGTGCTATTGATATTATTAATATATTAACAAGATATTTATTAATATGTGTTAATTTCATTATTAATTAATATTAGTTCTTCAGATAGTCATCTATTAATCCTATTCCTATATTTATTAATATATCAATTTATTAACCAACATGCTATATTGTATATTAATTTGTTATTAATATGTCGACATAAGCCTTTATCATGCATAATTATGTGTTATTTATGCATGTCTATATATACATGTATGTGTATATACATGTATGTATACATACATATTTATATACATGTGTAAATACATAAATGTGACCCATAATAAGTCTTCCAAGGATTGAGTCACTCTACATACATCAATCAATAAGCATTTATTAAGTTTGTACTATGAGCCAGGCACCATGCTAAGTGCTAGAGATACAAAAAGAGACAAAAGATAATCTCTGCCTTTGAGGAGCTCTCAATCTAATAGGAAGAGGTGACAGAAATGACTTAATAGTCATTTGTTGGAGCAATAAAGTTGCTCTTACCCCCTCGTACCTGGGGAGCTTGTTTGATCCAGTTAGATTCCAATTGGGTTATCATCACAGATGAGACCCAGCTCCAGACAAGACCACGTCAGCTCTTGTCTATGAGCACAGTTTGAGGCAGACTCTGTGGTCACTCCTTATATATTTTAACTGATGAATAAATAGAAACCTTTGGAAGGTGTTCCCAAAGTCGTTATCCTCTGGAGATGTTAAATGATCCTTGTAGGAGAACATAATTTAAAGAGAAGTTAAATGGCAGTGGGTTCTAATTATCTGTCTCAATATTCTGGGGATGCAAAAGAGTGTGACCCTTGAAGAAGAGACTTTGGGATGAAAACAAGTCCTAGGAGCCATGGAGGATTGCAGGGCCCTCGTTGGCCAAACCTCTTGACCCAGGTAACTCTACCTTTGGCTTAAATTTCTACTTTTTGAAGGTCAAATGAACATTTCTAACTAATGAGAATTGAACATTCCCTCGTCTATATGATTCTGGACTATGGTCCATTAAAGTATGGCTTAAGATGTCATGTAATCCATGTAAAGATCTAAAAAAATCCTCCTAGTAAACTTTTCCCAAATATTATAATTTGTCAAGTAATTTTATAGTGTCATAAACACTTTGGACTATTGAGAATTTGGAGTTTATAATTGCCAGTTTGGGGGGTTTTGTTGTTGTTCAGTCATTTCAGGCTTGCCTGATTTTTCATGATTTCATTTGGGACTTTGCTGGCAATATACTGGAGTGATTTGTCACTTCTTTCTCCAGCTTCTTTTTACAGATGAAGAAATTGAGGCAAACAGGGTTAAGTGACTTGCCTGGGGTCACACAGCTAGTAAGTGTCAGAGCCCAAATTTCATCTCAGGAAGATGCATTGATAGGGCCCCCAAGTAAAGGATCCATAACACATTGAATATACCTGACTGGCCTTGGAATGACATGTTTGGGCTAGCAGAAGAGAACCTAAGACATGTTTGGGCTAGTAGAAGAGACATCATCTTATGTATGTTTTCGTGTATCTAATGGATACCCCTAAATCCTCCAGTCACAGTGCGAGATTGTACCCAATAGATCAATACCATGACAGGATGTGTTGTTCTCCTCAAGACTCTCTGTTAATGATGACCTGTTACTATGCAAACATTGCCCGTAACCATGTGGATGGATATGTTTGGGTAGCAACCCAGATGCCTATAAATATCATCACTCCCCTCAATAAAGTCCCCATTGTTTGCCACCAGCATCTTTGGCCTATGTCATTGATCACGTCAGCCCTCCTGCGTCCACCTACATTCTTACCCCTGGGGACCCCCAAACAGGTGTTCCCTGGTGGTCTCTGACAATGCATCTTCCTGATTCCAGACCCGCTGCTTTATCCACTGCACCACCTAGCTGTCCACTTAACTGTGACCTAAGTTGAGAATCAAATTTTATTTCCCTCAACTTCCTATAACTAGTGATGCCTTAGGTGAAGTGAAATGGAGTTGAGCAACTATTTAGCAGCCTGAATTAACAGAAATATCTATTCTAGGGAATTTATACTAAAAAAAAATTGCTAGAGTCTTTCTCAACTTTAATAGCTCCATAGAGTTCTTGGTTTTTTTGTTGTTGTTAAGCCGTTTTGGTCATATCTGACTCTTTGTGACCCCATTTAGGCTTTTCTTGGCAAAGATACTGGAATGGTTTGCCATTTCCTTTTTAGTATTTGAACAGATAAGGAAACTGAAGCAAACAGGGTCAAATGACTTGCCTCATGTTACTCAGCTAGTATCTGAAGCCAGATTTCATCTCAAGATGAGTCTTCCTAATTCAAGACATCACCTAGCAGGCATTCTTATCTTAGAGGATTCCTTAAAATCAGCTTTGAATATTAGATCTTCTTGAGGTCATCAGAGAGTCTGAACATAGGATTAAGAATTGGAATGACCCTTTGAGATTATCTCGGCCAACACCATTATTTTATACAAGAGGAACTTGAAACCCTCTGAAGTTAAGCAATCTGGTCAAAGTTGCAAGTAATAAGAAACAGCCAAAGCTGGAAACCAGGTGCTGACTCGAGCTCCAATGCCCTTTCTTTTATACCACCCTGCCCCTCATCTGGCCTATTCTACAGCAAAAATCAAATTTTTGGGCCTAAAATAAATTTAATATATTGCACTCTCACCCCATGTTTTATCCTTCATTGGACTGGCCTGTGAGGAAACCTGGAAGTTTTCATATAAAACCAGAATTAACTATTGATTTGGGCCATCAAGCTCTGTGTTTGTCAGGAAATGTTTCAGCCCACCTATCTGTCTTTCTGATTCAATTTTATTAACTATTTCACATATTAGTCAATGAAAATTGACCTGGGTATAGTCTCTCTTTTAAACAAAAATATTCTTATTGATGTTTTTAAAAAAAAATCTGTCAGTTTCCCATAGTCCTCTCTAGTAGAACACTCCTTCAAGGCAAAGAAATACAAATCAATGAATTAGCTATGTCTGACAATGTANGTATTATATAGTAATAATATTATGTATATGTGCTATTGATATTATTAATATATTAACAAGATATTTATTAATATGTGTTAATTTCATTATTAATTAATATTAGTTCTTCAGATAGTCATCTATTAATCCTATTCCTATATTTATTAATATATCAATTTATTAACCAACATGCTATATTGTATATTAATTTGTTATTAATATGTCGACATAAGCCTTTATCATGCATAATTATGTGTTATTTATGCATGTCTATATATACATGTATGTGTATATACATGTATGTATACATACATATTTATATACATGTGTAAATACATAAATGTGACCCATAATAAGTCTTCCAAGGATTGAGTCACTCTACATACATCAATCAATAAGCATTTATTAAGTTTGTACTATGAGCCAGGCACCATGCTAAGTGCTAGAGATACAAAAAGAGACAAAAGATAATCTCTGCCTTTGAGGAGCTCTCAATCTAATAGGAAGAGGTGACAGAAATGACTTAATAGTCATTTGTTGGAGCAATAAAGTTGCTCTTACCCCCTCGTACCTGGGGAGCTTGTTTGATCCAGTTAGATTCCAATTGGGTTATCATCACAGATGAGACCCAGCTCCAGACAAGACCACGTCAGCTCTTGTCTATGAGCACAGTTTGAGGCAGACTCTGTGGTCACTCCTTATATATTTTAACTGATGAATAAATAGAAACCTTTGGAAGGTGTTCCCAAAGTCGTTATCCTCTGGAGATGTTAAATGATCCTTGTAGGAGAACATAATTTAAAGAGAAGTTAAATGGCAGTGGGTTCTAATTATCTGTCTCAATATTCTGGGGATGCAAAAGAGTGTGACCCTTGAAGAAGAGACTTTGGGATGAAAACAAGTCCTAGGAGCCATGGAGGATTGCAGGGCCCTCGTTGGCCAAACCTCTTGACCCAGGTAACTCTACCTTTGGCTTAAATTTCTACTTTTTGAAGGTCAAATGAACATTTCTAACTAATGAGAATTGAACATTCCCTCGTCTATATGATTCTGGACTATGGTCCATTAAAGTATGGCTTAAGATGTCATGTAATCCATGTAAAGATCTAAAAAAATCCTCCTAGTAAACTTTTCCCAAATATTATAATTTGTCAAGTAATTTTATAGTGTCATAAACACTTTGGACTATTGAGAATTTGGAGTTTATAATTGCCAGTTTGGGGGGTTTTGTTGTTGTTCAGTCATTTCAGGCTTGCCTGATTTTTCATGATTTCATTTGGGACTTTGCTGGCAATATACTGGAGTGATTTGTCACTTCTTTCTCCAGCTTCTTTTTACAGATGAAGAAATTGAGGCAAACAGGGTTAAGTGACTTGCCTGGGGTCACACAGCTAGTAAGTGTCAGAGCCCAAATTTCATCTCAGGAAGATGCATTGATAGGGCCCCCAAGTAAAGGATCCATAACACATTGAATATACCTGACTGGCCTTGGAATGACATGTTTGGGCTAGCAGAAGAGAACCTAAGACATGTTTGGGCTAGTAGAAGAGACATCATCTTATGTATGTTTTCGTGTATCTAATGGATACCCCTAAATCCTCCAGTCACAGTGCGAGATTGTACCCAATAGATCAATACCATGACAGGATGTGTTGTTCTCCTCAAGACTCTCTGTTAATGATGACCTGTTACTATGCAAACATTGCCCGTAACCATGTGGATGGATATGTTTGGGTAGCAACCCAGATGCCTATAAATATCATCACTCCCCTCAATAAAGTCCCCATTGTTTGCCACCAGCATCTTTGGCCTATGTCATTGATCACGTCAGCCCTCCTGCGTCCACCTACATTCTTACCCCTGGGGACCCCCAAACAGGTGTTCCCTGGTGGTCTCTGACAATGCATCTTCCTGATTCCAGACCCGCTGCTTTATCCACTGCACCACCTAGCTGTCCACTTAACTGTGACCTAAGTTGAGAATCAAATTTTATTTCCCTCAACTTCCTATAACTAGTGATGCCTTAGGTGAAGTGAAATGGAGTTGAGCAACTATTTAGCAGCCTGAATTAACAGAAATATCTATTCTAGGGAATTTATACTAAAAAAAAATTGCTAGAGTCTTTCTCAACTTTAATAGCTCCATAGAGTTCTTGGTTTTTTTGTTGTTGTTAAGCCGTTTTGGTCATATCTGACTCTTTGTGACCCCATTTAGGCTTTTCTTGGCAAAGATACTGGAATGGTTTGCCATTTCCTTTTTAGTATTTGAACAGATAAGGAAACTGAAGCAAACAGGGTCAAATGACTTGCCTCATGTTACTCAGCTAGTATCTGAAGCCAGATTTCATCTCAAGATGAGTCTTCCTAATTCAAGACATCACCTAGCAGGCATTCTTATCTTAGAGGATTCCTTAAAATCAGCTTTGAATATTAGATCTTCTTGAGGTCATCAGAGAGTCTGAACATAGGATTAAGAATTGGAATGACCCTTTGAGATTATCTCGGCCAACACCATTATTTTATACAAGAGGAACTTGAAACCCTCTGAAGTTAAGCAATCTGGTCAAAGTTGCAAGTAATAAGAAACAGCCAAAGCTGGAAACCAGGTGCTGACTCGAGCTCCAATGCCCTTTCTTTTATACCACCCTGCCCCTCATCTGGCCTATTCTACAGCAAAAATCAAATTTTTGGGCCTAAAATAAATTTAATATATTGCACTCTCACCCCATGTTTTATCCTTCATTGGACTGGCCTGTGAGGAAACCTGGAAGTTTTCATATAAAACCAGAATTAACTATTGATTTGGGCCATCAAGCTCTGTGTTTGTCAGGAAATGTTTCAGCCCACCTATCTGTCTTTCTGATTCAATTTTATTAACTATTTCACATATTAGTCAATGAAAATTGACCTGGGTATAGTCTCTCTTTTAAACAAAAATATTCTTATTGATGTTTTTAAAAAAAAATCTGTCAGTTTCCCATAGTCCTCTCTAGTAGAACACTCCTTCAAGGCAAAGAAATACAAATCAATGAATTAGCTATGTCTGACAATGTATACCTTATTCTGCACCTATAGTCCACCACCTCTTTAGTCACTGTGTCAAGCAGTTTTAATTTTTTCAATGACATTTTCCTTTAAATAACTGTAGTCAGTGGAAATTGCTTTCCTGGTTCTGCTCACTTCGCTCTGCATCATATTTGTTATAAATCCTAACCATCCTTGAATTCTTCATATTCTAATCATAATCTCAAGATTGTCTTTCAAGAAGAAAGATTGAATGTCTTCCCTCAGTTACCTGATTTACTGATTGCCAGACAAGTAGGTCTTTCATCTTCCTTCAAACCTTCTTTGCATAGTTATGGTGCATTTTCTCTAGCGAACTCCTTAATAGAGACAGCTTTTTATTCTTCACATTAGACCAAATGTGGGCTTAAAAACTTGCTCATTTCATTGCATTGTCCTCTTTACACATTGTCATGGAGGGTGACACTGATGGGAAAAGTTCATGATGAAATGAGTCTTCTGACTTCATGAGCTAAATAAATATAATTTCCCCTCTGGTTTTACCAACAGTGTGAATTTTCCTCCAAATAATAGACTGCATCTCAAGGTACCATGGAGAATGTGCCTCTCAAGCCACACCAAGGATGGAAAGTTTTGCTTTAGTAAACATTGTCTAAATACTGATTACTGAATTTCTCTAACATCAGAACAATTAGGCTGCCGATTCTGGCATGATGTAGCTTGTTCAAGAGCAAATTTGGATAAATTCTCTGTCTCATTGACAGTGTCTCCATAGGAAAGTATGAGAGAGAGAGATTTAAAATTATTTGGTGAACTCAGTCAGCTGATCTGGAATATTTACCCTAACAGATTCCATCCTTACCCTCCCCTAACTACACACACACACACACACACACACACACACACACACAAACAAACAAACAAACACACACAGGGCCTTCCTTCTCAATAGCTGATGAAAATACTTGAATTTTCTCTAGAAAATTGCTTTATATAATTTGCCTGTGTAGACATAGCTTCTGAATATCAACCCTAGATGGTAACTCTTGTCATAAGAACAACTCAAAATCACAATATCACAAAACTAATAATTTTTATGTAAGGTGGGTGCTGCTCCTAAAAGTTCTATATGCCCAATAAGTCTTCTAAATCTGGTTCAAGAAAAGGCATGGATAATCTCTGGAGTCTTGCCTACCTTTTCCCTTCAAGGCTGACTTATTCTTTTTTTTTTTAAACCTTTGTACTTCGGTGTATTGTCTCATAGGTGGAAGATTGGTAAGGGTGGGCAATGGGGGTCAAGTGACTTGCCCAGGGTCACACAGCTGGGAAGTGGCTGAGGCCGGGTTTGAACCTAGGACCTCCTGTTTCTAGGCCTGACTCTCACTCCACTGAGCTACTCAGCTGCCCCAAGGCTGACTTATTCTTGCCTAGAGGAAAACAAGAGAGACTGGCTATTCTGTTCTTCTCTGAGAGGAGGCACCATATTGGAATTTTATCTAATAGTACTTCTTGTCCCAGAGCACTATTTTTGAGTTCAAACTGTTTCCTTGTCTATTGTCTCTTAAATGGAGAAAACACCACAAGTTTACACCAAATGCTAGTTTTACAAAAGACCATCACCAAAAATTAGTATGGAGAAAACCCTTTTTATTCAGGCAGATAGCAAGCAGAAATTGGAAAAATTCTACAGATAATATGGTGGAAGAATACCCAAGAGTAAATGATCTCTTTAGATGGGAGAAGCTTTACTCTGATAATTTCCACTAGCTTTTTAGTTGATTTTCTAAGATTCTTTAAGTAGACCATCATTTTCTATTTTTCTGCCTTGGAACCAAAACAAAGTATTGATTATAAGATACAAAGTAGGGAAAGAAAAAGAAGGAAGGAAGGAAGGAAGGAAGGAAGGAAGGAAGGAAGGAAGGAAGGAAGGAAGGAAGATGCAGAATAAAATAAGCAAAAACAGGTGAAAATTTTTATTATTTATGCTATAATATCATAAAAACAAATTTGAAAGACTTAAGAATTCTGAACTATGAAATGATCAATTCTGATTCCACTGGGCCTTGATGGAATCTAAGCAGTCAAAAGAGCTTTGGCCTTGGTGTCAAGCAGACCTGATCTCAAATCCTGTCTCAGACACTTAGTACTTATGTGATCCTGGACAAGCCACTGAACATTTCTTAGTCTCAAATTCCTCATTTGTAAAATGGGAATACTTACTTCAAGGGGGTTGTGAAAATCAAATGCGATAATACACAGAAAGCCCTTTGCAAGCTTTACAGCACCATATAAATGCTAGCTGTTATGATAAATTATGTTTCCTACATCCTAACAGAGAAGATAATGGACTATGCAAAATGAAACACATTTTTTGGTTATGATCAATATGGGAATTTGTTTTGCTTGTCTATGCTTATTTGCTGCAAGGATTTTTGTTTTACCCAGTATGTGTGTGAGCAGGAGAAAAATCAATACTTGATATTTAGGGGGAAATAATTTTTAAAATTTCCAGTTACATCTTTCTGTATATCTTATTTCCCCAACTAGATTATAAGATTCTTAGGGATCAGGACAGGATTAATGTTGAATGAATAAATGAAGACCATTGAGAATGATATAGCAAAAAGAAACTAGTCTTAATGTCAGAAAATATGAGTTCAAATCTCAGCATGATGTATGTGTTCAACAAATATTTGTTACATGATAATGGCATCATTTTTTGAAGGGTGATTCAGGAATTATAAGACTGACCAGACCAATACAAATTGATAGTGCTGTACGAGAAGTAGCCAGCTTGGAAATCCATGAAGGCTCAGACATTTCCAAGTCCCTAGAATGCCTAAAAAATTCTCAGGTCAACAGATTGTAAGAAACTACACTTCTGGGAGATTAAAGTAGCTATTGTAAGTCAAAGGGTCTCACCCTACTTGACAGCTTGGGTAGGTGTGAGGATGAGGAGGGAAGGAATGGGAAGTGAAAGAGGATTAAGACATAACTCTAGGCAGAGAGGTGGCTTGTTGGGTTCCAATCTGGCCTCAGACACTTCCTAGCTGGGTGACCCTGGACAAATCATTTAACTCCCATTGCCTAGCCCTTACCACTCTTCTGCCTTAGAACAAATACACAGTTTTGATTCTAAGATGGAAGATAAAGGTTTTAAAAAAAAGAATGAGAGGGCAGAAAGAAATTTTATCATCATCATCGTCCCAAATATAATAACAAAAAGTAGCATTTTTAAAACAACTTTGCAGTTTAAAAAAGACTTTCCTCATAATAATAATATGAGGTAGGCAGTACAAGTAACTTTGCCCAATGAGAATAAGTTCCTGCGGGTCAGTGACAGCTTTGGCCTTTCCTGGCATTCTGTCCCAGGAGAGGATACGACACATACATAGCCAGCACATACAAAATGCTTGTTAACAGAATAACTGGGGGGCTAGCAGGTCCCAGGTATGGAGGGATGAGGTTCTATTGGCTTTTGTTCACTTCCTAGGAGAGGCACAAACTGTTCTCTATCCAGGCTTGGTCCCTGTCACCAGGGATTGGCAGAGGCCAGAGGCACCCAGCTGGCATTCACCCAGATTTCCCAACTCTAGTGCTCTTTCTACTGAACTATATTTCAGTGTTTTGTTTAGCTTCATTCATCAAATACACGTTTGAGTGCCTGCTATACCCAGGGAAATACCTTTCAGCCTTCTGCCATATTCATTCCTTTCTTACATCATCCATGCTAACCTGTGTGGGCTTGACCTGACTCAGGCCAACCTCTTGGGAGTTTAGGTTCAATACTAGAATAAAACGTCACTCATAGGACATTTGACCATTAACAAAAGGAGGTTTCCTGAGTCAAAGCAGGAACATGCAGATGCATTGAGGACATGAGTGATGTCCCCTCACCCAAGATGTCCATCATGGTCCCACAGCCTAGCATCAGGACTACCTGGAGCTCCTTGTGGCTCTTTTGTCCTCAGGAGACCAGAGAGTGATGTCAACACCTGAGCCTTTCATTCAGGTCTAAAGGATGGTTTAGGGGATAGCAAAGTGGTTCAGTGGATTGAGAGCCGGGCCCAGAGATGGGACATCCTGGGTTTAAATATGGCCTCAAATACTTCCTAGCTGAGTGACCCTAGACAAGTCACTTAGTCCCCATTCACCAGCCCTTACTGCTCTTCTGCCTTGTATTGTATTCTATCACAGTATTGATTCTAAGACAGAATATAAGTATTTAAAAAATAAAATAAAGGATTGTTTGAATGTCTTTAGTCAACCTTGTAGCAGGGCAAGAGTTGGGATTTTGCTCCTTTTTTCACACTAGCAAACTAGCCTTTCCCTATGTACAGCCTCCTCAACTCTGGACCTTTGCACAGGTGGTCCCTCAGGCACAGAATGCACTCTCTTCTCACTTCTGACTCTTGGAATCCCAAGCGTCCTTCAGTGCACCAATCAATTGGTACGCGTCATGCAGGGCCTTTCTTGATTGCCCAAGTGTTTGCTCTCTCTCGAAGTCACTTTGAATCACTTTGTATATGCCTTGTGATAACTTATGAGTGTGCGCCATATTTCCCCAGGAGAAGTAAGCTCTCTGAAAACAGAGATTATGTTGGGTTTTCATCTTCATATTCCCAACCCTAGAACAATTTCTTTCACACAGTAGGTGCTTAATAGATCATAATGGTATTTATGGAACTGAATAAATGTGCCATGTTAAGAAATGAAGAAGATACAAAAATAAATGACATAAGGGAAGGACTTCAGGAGGGAAGGGGAGAGAAAATGGATTTTTGTTCATTTATGAAATAAAATAAAATATTTAAACTGCATATATACATGCATATATACATAGTTTTTTTAATGACAAAGACCCCTTCCTCAAAGATCTTGCAAATTAGTATATGAGTGGGGAGGTAGGAAATAGAAGAGGAGAAGTTAAGATGCACGATAAATAAGAATAAGTCAGTCCATGAGAGAAGCACGCACTAAGTGCATACGAGGACACAACTCTCTGTCCTGCTTCTCAGCAAGCTGGGAGAGGCAGCCAACATAGCCCCAGAGCCCTAGCTCCTGAAATACAGTAGCCCCACCATGCCTCCCTATTAATGGAAACAGGAAGAAATCCAGTAGACGTGTGAGACACACAGAAGTGTATGTCCTCCAAATTAAGTGGGAGTTAAATAACATCACCACATTGGAAATCTGCCTGAAGTCAGCTGCTAATTAAAATGTCCAGAAAACTCTCGGCTGTTGAATCTGACTCAAGCAAAACATACAGTGATTATGAACAGTGATGCCTCCCGAGGCCACGGCAAAATATGAGCAGCGACTTCCTAATCTGTAATTAATAATCATATGGATAAAAGCAAGGATGCTCTACCAGAAGGAGTACACACAATGAATCTTCATCAGCTTGCTTGTTTGCCCATTGTCTTTCCTTTTAGGGAATGTGCTCTCTACACTTAGAAGTTCAGCATTTGAACTGGGTTCCATTCCCAGCTGGGTGACTGTGGGCACATCCAGGCATTCTGAGCCTGTTCAAGTTACAAACCCCAAAAGCCTGACCATCCAGGCATGCTGAGCCTGTTCAAGGCAGTGATGAAATCTCTACTTGTGTACACATTTTCCTTCTCTGTTGCTACAGCAAGATCTTGGAAAGTGGTGAGAAGGAAATGATGATGGGCGATTTCTGCCCAGCTTCTCACCAACCGTGGCTGCTGCCATTGCTCAACTGGCTGGTGATCTCTGGAGCTTGGAATATGTCAAACATTACAAAACAGATAGGAGGCTAAAGTTGCAGAGCTCCTGATTGAAGTCACTTTCTACCGTGTTGCTATATCTCCTCTCTAAGCCCATCAGTGTGATGAAGCCAGCCCCCATTTTCACCAAAGAATGTATTTGGAATATGTTACTTTTTGGACTAACGGTCCAGATTCTTTTCATGGATGTAGGGGAGGGGTTCTTGGACCTCTTGGGGGTCATGGACCCTTTCTTTTAGCCATCTGGTGAAGCTACTGGACCCTTTATCAGAAGAATGTTTTTAAATAGCTGAATGAAGTGCTCATTTTAATTTAGAGGTCAATAAGGGCAAAGATGTGGTTTTTTTCCCCCAATCAAGTTCATGAACCCCCCCCCAGTTAAGAATCCTGATATAGTGCATAGAAAAGGAAGCTACAGTTGACATAGGGAAAAGAGGTAGGATTATTTTCACAAATATTTGTAGTGATTTGTGAAAATTAAGCCAGAGAGACTTATTCAACATACAGCAATCCCTCACCTATGAGGGGAGTTACATTCCAGAGACCCCCCCATAGGTGAAAATCCACAAAGTAGCAACATTATATTTATTTTATTATATATATATATATATGTATATATGTATATATATGTAAACCCTTCCCACTCTCCTACAAACCTTTTCCACACTCTTATTAATCTACAGTTACTGAGTCAATACAACACAGCACTGTGGTTGGTAGCCTTTCATTCTGTCAGCCAATAGTGTGCCCCAATAAGTGTAATTCCCCGATACAGAATTAGATTTTTTTTTAAAACACCCACAATACAGTGAAGCCGGGGTAAGTGAATTGCGATAAAGCAAGGGAGGACTATAAACCTAATTGTTCTTGGGTGGGGAGACCAAATATAATTTTTTCTTTCTTAAAAAGTAAAACAGAACAGAAAGCCATAATATAAATTTCCTTAGTGATCTCCAGGACATGAACCTCGCTGAGAATTCTGATTATCCAGATAGTTCTGGGCTTAATTCTTCATTCTCTTAAAAAATTTTTCTTTATGGATAATGTATATTAATATCCTAAATATGATTAGTGCCAGCTGGAAACTTCTGGAAGAATGATTAATATGGAAATATGTATTGAGTGCTAATACATGTATAATGCAGTGAAATTGCTTGTCAGCTCTGGGAGGGGGAAGGAAAAAAGGGAGGGAGAGAACATGCATCGTGTAACAGTGGAAAAATACTTAAAAATGAAAACAATGAAAACTTTTGGAGGGCAGAAACTAATATGTTTTTTCAACTTACTTTCCATCTTAGAATTAATACCGTGTAGACCCAGATGCTTGGGGGAATTTATATTCTCTAACACCATCCAGTGTTGTTACAAAACCTAGGCAAATGAAGGATAAGTGACTTGCCCAGGGTCACACAGCTAGGAAGCGCCTGAGGCCAGATTTGAACCTGGGACCTGGTCTCCAGGCCTGGCTTTTTAGCCACTGAGCCACCTAGCTGCCCCCTGACAAATATAGTTTTGCCTTCATGTCTCCATCTCTTAACACAGTCAGTTGCACATGGCAGGTGTTAAATAAGCATTAAATAAATTGTGGGAGAACATTTAAAGTATTATAAAAACAGTTCTGTTTTAAGTTGTGTTAAATTTTTATAAAGGATTATAGAAAAACCACTAACATTCTGATATATCAACAGTACTACTTACATAACAAGGAATTCTGAAGTTTGGAGCAACCTCGATGGGGATGGGAAGAGAGACTATGGTCTCTTACCCCAATGTCTCTGCCCCCATCATTCCTTTTCATGGCCCTACCTCACCAGGCAGTAAGTAGTCTACACTAGTCAGGTGAAAACCACAATGATGGTAGTGGGAGAAAGTGCCTTGGGAGAGAAGAGTGACTACTACTAGGGAGGTAATGAATGGGATTTCCCCCAGGGAATTGAAAGGGAAGGCAATGCTTTCCCCTTTCAATGATCCCTCTTGTTTTGATGCCTAGAGCCTTTCCTCCCAAACTATCTTGAATTTGAAAACTTTATCTATATCTGTATTTATTCATTTCATATTTACTCTGTATATATTTTTATAGGAATTTGACTTCCCAACTAGGATGCAAACTTTGAGAGATCATTGTATCCCCCTGAGCTAGCACAGTATTTGGAACATAGTAGGCATTTAATAAAAATGTGATATTTGAATGATTGATCTTGGTCTTCCTTAGCCCAAAACCCCCACCAAATGACCAAAGCAAGGGTGACCCTCCCATGTTAGCTCCTTATTAAGAAAAGGAAATCCTCCTGACTCTCCCAGTTGTGGCTTAGGGGCAAAGCCCCAGATTTCCTATGCTAGTCAACATCTGAAATGATTGAATCATAAATGAATGAGTGAACTATGTTGACACGTTGAAAATATAAGCACAGCTTGCCTAACATTGTCCTGAGCAAGTTGTTTCATTAACACATTCTAGTTGTACTCCCACTGAAACGTCAGGAAACTCTATACTATGAAATAACACGAATCAGAGAGTTATTCCTGACTAGAGTCAACACTCGAGACCACTGGTCTCCAGGCGAAGAAGTGGCACTATTATCTTGTGAACTTGGAAAGGTCAATGGACCAAGCCAACAGAAGGCTGAAAGCCAAAGTCCATGCCAGGAATTGCCAGACAGTGAAGAAGGAAGGCCCAAGAAGCTTGCTTGATCTAGCCCAACAAGAGCAAAGATATGGACTCATTCATACATTGGCCATACCACATTTGGAAGTGAATGTAGTAGGCCAAATGGCACATAGAATCTATAATAAATCTAAGTCCATTATACCCAGGAACTAGGATCTAGGGGAGATCTAGGGAGTCTCTCAGGTGTGGGAGATCAAAAAAAAAATATATATATATATTCAGTTCTTGAAGTAAATATTCTATGAAGTAAATATTCCTTTAAGAGAGAGAGGGAGAGGGGGCAGCTGGGTAGCTCAGTGGAGTGAGAGTCAGGCCTAGAGACAGGAGGTCCTAGGTTCAAACCCGGCCTCAGCCACTTCCCAGCTGTGTGACCCTGGGCAAGTCACT
>NC_058135.1:92374411-92463611 GCF_016433145.1 Gracilinanus agilis
GATAGAAGGAAGGAAGGAAGGAAGGAAGGAAGGAAGGAAGGAAGGAAGAAAGGAAGGAAGGAAGGAAGGAAGGAAGGAAGGAAGGAAGGAAGGAAGATTGATTGAAAGAAATTCTTTGTAACAATGGAAGCAGTGGGAGTATTTGAACCCATGTCTCCTGATTCTAGAATCAGTGCTCTAGAGCTCTCTATTCTGGTCACATTCCCATTACCTCTAACCTGGACTGTTGCAATAGACTCCTAATTGGTCTCCCAGATTCTAAGTTTCCATCCTTTACACAGATGCTAAATTGATATTCCCAAAATGTAGTTGTCACCATGCCTTTCCTCAATCAAGAAACATCAGTAGCTTCCTTTTTGCTTCTGGGATAAAATATAAACTTCTCTGGCATTTAAGGAACTTCACAATCTGGCTCCAACCTATATTTCAAGGCTGATCACATATTACTACTCCCTGTTATTTACTCTGAGTTCCAGCCAAACTAGACTGTTGACTGTTCCCTGAATATGACATTCTTTCTCCTGCCTCTGTGCTTTTCTTTAGATAGTTTCCCACAGCCTTAATAGTCTCCATCCTTCTTCTGCCTCAGAGAATCCATAGGTTCCTTCTAAGCCTAGCTCAAACACCACTTACTAAAAAGATATCTTCTCTGATCACTAGTGTTCCTTCTAGCGTTGGGATTTACTTTATATTAACTTGTATATGGGGGTAGCTAGGTGGCCCAGTGCATAGAGAACCAGATCTAGAGACAGTAAGTTTTGGGTTCAAGTGTCATCTCAT
This sequence comes from Gracilinanus agilis, assembly GCF_016433145.1. Lineage (NCBI taxonomy): Eukaryota > Metazoa > Chordata > Mammalia > Didelphimorphia > Didelphidae > Gracilinanus > Gracilinanus agilis. The sequence goes on from NC_058135.1 coordinate 92,375,192, forward strand.
TTTTGTTCTCAGAAGCTCAGAACACTTCTTAGTTCTATGACTCTGGGCAAGTCGCTTAACCCCATTTGCCTAGCCTTTACCAATCTTCTGCCTTGGAATAGACTTCGTATTGATTCTAAGAAGGTAAGGGTTGTGGTTTTTTTTATTTGCATATGTTTTTATATCCCTATCTGGATAAATGCTGTTACTTTTCAGCTAAGTGTAAGCTCTAGGAATTATCTCACTTTCCTATTTATATCCCCAGCATCTAACAAAATGCCTAGCATACAGTGGGTGCTCAACAAATGCTTATTAAATTGAATTGAATCCCTGTAGTGTTCGTACTTGCATAATGCTAAGATTAAAGTGTCACTATGGATGGGAGGAGGAGATAGAGGAGGGAAGAAGCTACTAAGCCAGTTGGACTTTTAGAATTGTTTTTACTTTTTAATGGATTACTTGGACCTTGTGTACATTGAGCAGCCATACTTGACCTTCAGTCACTCAGAGCCCAGTTGGTGTAGGACAATGTAAATCCTTTATTTCACTTTATTACTTTTTATTTGCTTTGCTCCTTTCTTTCTTTTTTTTTCTCTTTTAATCCTCTTAATGATAAATTTTGATGACAAATATCACCAATTTTTCTGTCCCCCCAAAACCCTAGCAACTCAATTCCTTATGATGCAAAATCTCAGCAAACAATTTAGCAAAAGCACCCAAGAGAGTGATTTCCACTGATTGCACATACAAGCTTACACTTGAGTAGTTTACCATCTGTTAATAGAAAGAAAGATTTGGTTATTTAACTATAATACATTCGTGTCAGCATTTGCATGGTTTCCTTTCTGCTGACACCTCTATTAACCAGCAGGTAAGAAGGTGGATGGAACTCAGATAACTCCCTTTTGTTTGTTTCCATGAAATTCGACAGAGGACTTAGTGAGTTTCAAATAATTAACCAGAATTAATTTTTAAAATTACCTTGAAATTGAACTGATGGAGTCTGAATGCAGACTGAGATGTTTTATATTTCACTTTCTTTCTTCATTTTTCTTGCTTGTTTAACTTCTCTTGCACAAAATTCATATGGGTAAATGGATTTTTTAAATTGCTCATGTAGAATGGATGCCAAATTACTTACCACCTTGGGGAGGTGGGGAGGAAAGGGTGAAAGGGAGAGAATTTGGCTCAAGCTTTAAAAAAAAAAACAAAGATGGAGAATTAGTTTTTTTCATGTAATTGGGAGAGGGAGGTATAAAATATTAAACAAACAAAAATGATTGCCTTGGAACAGTGATGGGCAAAGTAGGGCCAGGATGCAGCCCCCTGAAATGTTCTATCCGGCTGCCCAACATTATTCCTAATCTGACGAATACAATGAGTAGGATACAATACAATGAAACTTCAAAAGAGTTGCCTTAGAAACAGACTGATAGATGAGCATTTCCTTTCCTTTGGCCCCCTCTTTAAAAAGTTGGCCACCACTGCCTTGGAATTTCATCTATTCTAAATATCTTTCTATTCTATAACTGTAAAAATCAGTGTAATGATTACTGTATGTTCATAGGCATATATTGATGTTTTACTATAAAACCAAAAAAAATTAGTACTCATTTTATGGTTCTAATCACAAAAACCATCTGAAATCCCACAGCTGTTAATAATGCTCCTGACTTTGGCCAGATCTTATAATACTCTTGTTTTCTTTGCCTTGAACATGGCATTTGTACCACATTAAAGTCTGGCAAGCCCAATATTTGCTAACCACTGGCAAATGTGAAAATGCTATAAAGTTTAAAAAGCAATTTTCACCCAGGAATGTGTTTGTTAGGGTTTGACCAAGAACCTGTTAAGTTGCTCCTATTCTCTTATATCTCTGATATTTTTGATCTCCAAACTAAGGGGAGGGGAGGTAAATATATCCATGATTTTATTCATTGAGGTAAGATCTATTTCTACTCTGTCTGCTACTTAATAGTCCTAGAGAACAGCTTAGCAACGGATGGCAAACCTTTTAGAGACTGAGTGCCCAAACTGCAACTTTCACACTGCATGTGAGTCCTCTGCCTTACTCCAGACTGGGGAAGGGAGGAAGCACTCCCATTGGGCTGCTGGGCACAGGGGCGGGTGATGAGGGAAATGGCCTCAGGCCCATGTGGAGAAGGGGAGGGAGCAACCCCCTCCCGGACCCCTGCCATAAGTTCACCAAAACTGGCTTAGAGCATTAAGAGGGGAAGAGGTGAGACTTGAATTCAGATCTTCTTGACTCTAAGGCTGGCTCTCTATTCACAACCTCACGCTGCCCCTTGGAATAAATTTATGCACTCTGAAAAACAGCAGTAACTTAGGGAGGAGGAAAAAAAGAAGGAACCTGACATCATTTTCATAGGCAGAAGAATAAGTTGGCTCAAACCATAGAGGAAAGCCCTGAGAAGGTTTATGCAGGGGAGAAGATTATAGAGAATCAACTCTCCTGACTCAGAGACACTCTACCTACCCATTTCTCTAGCCTCTTATTGGGATGATGGCAATGGAAAAAGCCAAGACAGAGGGAGCACCATTTTGGAGGCAGCTGGGTGGTACAGTGGATAGAAGGCTAGCCTTGGAGGTAGAAAAACTCATTGTCCTGAGTTCCAATCAGCCTCAAACACTTCCTAGCTCTGTGGCCCTGGGCAAGACACTAAACCTTGTTTGCCTCAATATCCCAAAAAAAGAGTTTTAGCAAGATCCTGAGCCATGGCTAATACCTCTCTCTTCCTTCAAGTCTAAGCTTCAGCACTCAAAGGGAGCTCCAAGTTCACAGCAACTTCTGAAGCCTTCCTGCCCCTAGCCAACACTTAGAGCTCTTTGCCTTCTCAGTTACTTGGGGCTATCTGCCATTTATCTCTTTCACTCCCTACTTCCTGTGATACTCATCTCTACTCACATGGTATCCTTTCCATCCTCACCCCCAGCATATGCTTTTTGTGTGTGATAAACGCATAATAAATTATAATAAATATGCTTATCTAAGAGAAACAAATCCTCACATTAACTCTGTCCAAAAATCTCTGTCTCAGGCTTTTTTTTCCCCTCCTCACACTCCTCCCTCCCCAAGAAGGCAGGTAATATAATATAGGTTGTACATATATGTCTTTTGAAGGCAAGAACCATTTCATTTTCCTTTATATCCTCAGCCCTTGGCACAATGCCTGACATATAGTAGGAGCCTAATTATTGTCTGATAGATTGAAATGAATGAAGCTCCCATGAACCCCCTGGATGCTCCCTAAGCGTCTTCTCTATGCTGACTTCCATTCATCTGTTTTCTAAGGCAGAAAAATAACAGAAAGCTCTTCTATGTTTTGCAGCTTCCATTCCTGTTGCTGCCTTCTCCTCACCAAAAGGGAGGGAAATAAACCAAAGAATATGCCAAAAGTTGTGTTACCTGGCACCTAATCAACAAGAATTCCTAGAAAAACAACTCCAAGCCCTGATGTTCTGGCACTAAAAATTTACAGATTTGCCATCCAGACTAGTAATAGGAACAATGAAGTTGGCCAGGTTTGGTGAGTCCCTCCTACTAGGGAGACTGAGGATTGCTTGAGTTTAGGAGTTCTGAGTTGCAGGAGAGATAAATCAGGCTTGAGTACAGTGAGACCCTGGGAGCAGGAGACCTTCAGACTTCTTAAGGAAAGGTGAACTGGCCCAGGTTGGAAACAGAGCAGACCAAAGCTCCCCCACTGATCTGTAATGGGATCGGACCTACAAATGACTACTGAACTCCCAGAGTGAGTAAAATAGGGAGATCCAGTGGCAGCAGAGAGGGGAGGAGAGAAAAGGTGGGAAACACAATTGGACTATGCTAGGGGCCAGTGCTGAATTAGTGACTGACTTCTTGCTGCTGCTAGGGATTTGGGAGAGAAAAAGAAGTTCTCTTTTCTTCAGGACTCTTGGAAAACGGTGGTTAGAGACACACTGCCTTTCATTCTCTAGAGTCTAAAGGATGGAGGCACCCCTTAACATCAGCAAATCACTTAGGTCAGGTTTGATGTTAGCACAAAGGGGCACTACAGGTTGTTGAAGTTAACAAAAGGAGGCTTGCTTTGCCCTAATCCAGCAAGGATGTAAGGAGGAAAGGATGCAGAAGCACTTAACTTCAGTAGATGTGGTCCCCTTCCTCTATATCTGGTCTTCAAGGCAGGAGGATATGGTGAAGGATGGAGCAATTCTTGAGGTCTTCAGACATCCAGACCCAGACTTCACATGTGGAGCTTTTTATGCCCTTAGGAACTGTGGGAAACCTGGAGCCAGTCAAGTCTTGGGATCTCTTTGTTGCCTTTTAGAGAAAGCTAATCTCTACCAGGGCAGCTAGGTAGCTCAGTTGCCAAGCCTGGAGTGAGGAAGACCTGAGTTTAAATCTAGTTTCGGATACTTACTAGCTGTGTCACTCTGGGCAAGTCACTTTGACTCCTTGCCTCCGTGTCCTCATCTCTAAAATAAGCTAGGAATGAAAATGAGAAGGAAATTTTGCCACAAAAACCCAAATAGGGTCATGAAGAGGCAGACACAACTGAAATGTCTGAACAACAATAACAATCATCTCTGTTGAAAAAAAGGGAAGGAGGGGCCTGGGAGGAAATCCACTACACCCAGGGAATTGTATTAAATATTAGTTCCAGGGGCAGCTGGGTAGCTAAGTGGATTGAGAGCCAGGCCTAGAGACGGAAGGTCCTAGGTTCAAATCTGGCCTCAGACACTTCCCAGCTGTGTGACCCTGGGCAAGTCACTTGACCCCCATTACCCACCCTTACCACTCTTCCACCAAGGAGCCAATACATAGAAGTTAAGTGTTTGAAAAAATTTAAAAAAAAATATTAGTTCCATCATAGGTGCATAAGAGAAACAAGCAAGATAACATGATTCCACAAATATTTTTAAGTGCTTGCTAGGTAGAGATAAGGCATTGTTTGAGGGGACACTGATACCAAAATAAAACACAGTGTCTTCCCTCGATTACATTCTATTAAGGGAATTTAACATGAATAATGAAAAACGAAAATGACAATAAAAAAACAAAGAAGGAAGTGACTGGAACAAAGGACAGATGAGAGGATAACAGATAGGCAAATAAGTAAATATACAGACCAATTCAATTTGAAGAGAAAGTACTAAGAAAAGGCTACATGTAGGAGGAGACACCTGAGCTATGCCCTAACAAAGATGGTAACAGAAGTACTTTCTAGATACGGAGTACCATTTGTTCCAAGGCACAGAGACAGACCACCTGAACAGAAAGGAGAAATAGATGAGGACTTTGGGAAACAGACCACCAACCTGGCATAAGTGAGGCATGAAGTAGTGGGGGCAGCCTTTAGGTATCTTGATACCTGCTACAGCATCCTCTCTACCTAAAGCAAAGCAGTCAGTCAATAATTTCTTCATCTACGTTCATTTTAATTTCAACTTTCCTAATAGGAATGAACCAATGAGGGTACTAGTCTATATCTGATTCGAATAAGGAAGAATTGACTGAAAATGACTAGTCCATCTTGGAATTTGGGACAGAAGAAATGACGCTTGTGATAAGAAAAAAAATACCGGACAAGCACCTTATATTTCTGAAGAAATTATTTGAAAGGATTCAGAGAATAAACTGGTAGAATCCTCAATTTAGGTTGAACTGATTGGTCCTCTTTGAAAGCAAAGGATTATTTCTGCAGGAGTAACAAGTCTGGGAGAGAGAAAGAACTCCAATGAAATTCTGAAGACAGGAAAAAATTCTTATGAAGAAGAAAAGGGAATTTGTCTAAAGAGACTGATGATACGAGATACATCAACCAACCTAAATTTTAATAAAGTCCATACAGAAAGTGGAAGCAGAGCCAGATTATTGAAGATAAATATAAAAGTGAGATGTACTCCAATAAGGGTGGTGCCAAGAATTTAATGCTAAACCTCAGAATGAAACAAGGCTGGCTGGTAGAACTAAGGACAACAAAAGAGATTTGTTCTTGTTATTTTAAAAATCAATGTGTGTGTGGGGGGGGGGGTGAAGAATCAAAATATAGGATTGCTGTTCGGGGTGTGTGTGGAATAATGCTTGGATGATGGAAAGAAAACAACTACTCAGTTCTTATATTACTTCTGTTTTTTATATCTGGACTGAAAAGATCAGAACAAAAATGGCTAATGAGAAGTTGAGACTTAAGAGAAGCAGGGAAATATTAACATTCCCTTTAATAAATTCAAAACTGCCTCAATTCACTGGAGCCAGAGAAATTAGGAGGCTGAAAAAGCTGGCAGATGTGATTGCTGAGCCACTGACACAATCTTTGAAAAGTTAAGAGCCACAAGACTTTAGGAAAAAGCCAACATTTTTTTTCAGTTTTCAGTAATCCAGGTAGCCTATCTTGAGCTTCAGGCAAAATTCTAGAACTCATACTTAAAGGAAAGGTTAAGGACAGCTAGGTGGCTCAATGGATAGAGCATTGGGCTTGGAATCAGGAAGACTCGTTTTCATGAGTTCAAATTTGGCTTAGACAAATGTTAGTTGTGTGACCCTGGACAAGTCACTTAACCCTATTTATCTACCAAATAGAATAAAATAAAATGACGTGGGACAGCTAGGTGGCTCAGTAGATAGAGAGCCAGATCTAGAGATAGGAGGTCTTGGGTTCAAATAGAAATTCAGATACTTCCTTGCTATGTGACCCTTGGCAAGTCACTTAACCCCAGATGGCTAACCCTTACCACTCTTTTGCCTTGGAATCAATACTTAGTATTGAATATATAGCTAAATATATATATTTATTATATATATACATTTATATAACAGATAATAAACAATATATCTAAAATGAAAGGGAAGGGTTTAAAAAAGGGAAGGTTAGTCAACATTTATAAAAGAAAGCACTGATCATGAAAAGCCAGTATGACTTCATTTGGAACATGTCATGGCAGCCTAAACGCAATCCTTTTTTGAGATGATTACGAAGCTGACAGATCAGGCAGATTATGCAGATATCTTAGTAAAGCTTTTGACAGAGTCTCCTATGCTAATACTTTGGACAAGATGGACAGATGTGACCTAGATCAGTAGTGTCAAACTCAAATAGAACAGGGCCACTAAACCATACATTGGTCCATATACTGACTTAGGAAACCACGCAGTAATGTGTTCTATGGTTTATCACATTTCTATTTATTTTGTTAAATATTTCCCAGTTATATTTTTGTCTGAATCAAATACATTCAGGAATGCTACGGGCCCCGTGCAGCCTATGGGAATATGCTTGACAGCTTTGGCTAAGATGAGAGTGAGGTTGGGTGAATTCCAAAATGGTGGAATGACTGAACCCAACAAGTTAATGTGGTTTGATCCCCATTTAGGAGGAATTATTGAGTGGAATCTCCTCAGGGATCTGTGTTGGAAACTGTGCTTTTTATTAGTTTTATCTCTGTCTTGGCCACAGACACAGATGGCATGCTTATCACATTTGCAGATGGCCTAGAGCTTAGAAGAATAGCTAATACATTAGATGACAGAATTTACATATTTTAATTGTTGGGGGGGGGTGCATTTAACTAGTACAGTGTTCCTATTTTAAAACCCAGTCAAGCTGGGAGGGCAGTGAGAGGCCATTTGTTCTATCTGCTTCATTATAGAGATGAGGAAACTGGCCCAAAAAGGAGATTTGCTCAAGAACTCAAAGCAAGTTCAAGGAAGCCTCGATCTCTTGACTTCTAGCCTATACCTCATTCTTGTTACTCTCATTGGTTAAATGAATTTATGGGATATTCTCTTTCTTTCATACTAGTTTGTATAAGTTTGCTCTCTTTCATCTGGAAGAATGAAACAGAAGAAACCTTGGGGTTGTAGTCATCATAGATCTAAAATGCCTTCAGAGGCCATCTCATCCTTTTCTCTCATTTCGCAGATGGAGATAGATGGGCACAGGTGATACAATAATAATAATAATAATAATAATAATAATAATAATAATAATAGCTAACCTTTATATAGTACCTACTCGATGCTAGGCACAGTGCTAACCACTTTATAGATATTATCTCATTTGCTCTTTATATAACAACTCTGGGAAGTTTGTGCTATTATTATTCCCATTTTACAGATGCAGAAAAAGAGGCAATTAGAGGTTATATGACTTGGCTGGAGTCACACATCTAGTAAGTGTCTGAGGACAGATTTGAATGTATCTTTCTGACTCTAAGCCCATCTTTTTATCCACTGTCCAGGGTCACAGCAGGAGATAAGAGACAGAGACTGGATTGGAACTCAGTTTCCATGAGTCCGAAAGCAGATTGACAATTTCTCTGATATTTATAGTCTTAGAGAGTTTCCTGGGGTATCATGACTACTAGATTGCCAATGAATCTACAATTAGATCACCAGTGAATCAGACGCCTGACTCTTAACTTAAGACCAGCCCTTTTTGCATTACTGCATAAGATCTGGATTCAAATTCTGATTGCTCTACTTTGTGCCTATACGACATTGGGCAAGTCCCTTCAGATCTTTGGTCTTCCTTTTCCTCATTTGTAAAATGAAGGCACTGGACTAGTCCACCTCCAGGGTCTCTTCTAACTCTCAGTCTTAGGATCCTTTGTTTCTTGACATCATTTGGCTGCTTAGGGCCCCATATAGACAGTATCAATCTCATTTCACGACCTATATCTATCACCAAGACAGAATTGGTCCTTCAGCAAGCCCCACTAATGTTCAGTCAACTGAAAGGAACGGAACAAGTCATGAACACGAGACTATCATTTTAAAAGCTGTGACTTGGAAATAGATTTTAAAGAACTCACCAGTGACCTCTACTGGCCATGCTGTTGAAGGCGTACACAGATGGCCACCCCTTTGAGCACAGAGGTCATCTCTTAAAGGGGATTTTCAGTAACTAATATCTAAATCCTCAGCAGAGCTTCAATTTTTTGACCCTGGAAGTTTCAGCAGTGAATGAAGAAGAACCAAGGTCTCTTTAATAGAAGTTAATGTGGAGACAGACAGACAGACAGAGACAGAGAGAGAGGAACAGGAAGAGGAGCAGAAGGAGGAAGAGGAGAAAGACAGAGGAGGAGGAAGAGGAAGAGGAACAGAAGGAGGAGGAGAAAGACAGAGGAGGAGAAAGACAGAGGAGGAGGAAGAGGAGCAGGAGGAGAAAATACTTAAAAGAGAGGAAGAAAGAAGAAAAGACTGGAAAAGAAGAGAAGAAGAAAGAGGAAGGAAGGAGAGCGAGAGAGAGAGACACTTGGGTTCTATTCTGGACTGGACTGTAGCCACTGATATTTGCTGATCCATTTCCCCTTCCTTGTCCACAGTTTTCTCTTTTGTAAAAGAAGGGAAATGGACTAAAGGACCTGGAGGGTCCCATCTGGTCCTAAAATACAAAAATGCACTGGTTCTATGATAGATGGCTATTTATTTCTAACACCAGGTGGCACTAGATAACAACCTAAAAAAGACATGCCATTAGCCAAGATAAGATCTGAAAGCAGTGGAGGGATTTTGTCTTAATTTTAGACTTAGATAAACAAGAAGTCCTAAAATATTTCTTTTCAATTAATAAGCACTTATTTCTCAACTCCCTTCTCTTCCCCCTCCCTTTGGAAAAAACGGAAAACAAAACCCTTGGAACAAATAAGCCTAGTCAAGCAAAGCAAATCCCCCCCATTGGTTATGTCTAAAAATGTGTCTCAGGCTGCATATTTTAGTCTGTCACTTCTTTGTCAAGACCTGAGTAAAATGCTCCGTTGTCAATCCTCTGGGATCATGATTGATCAGAGTTCTTAGGTAAGTGTAAGTGTAAATAAGCAAATGAAGGAACCTGCAAAAACTTACATATTTGTTTATTTTTTTAAATTTTTTTTTTGGTCTTAAACTTTGAAAAACGTAAAATCTCAAACTTCCTTCACATAGAAGTTTCTCAAGAAAATATGAGTTGGAGGGCTTAGTACCCAAGTGACTATATAGGAAGTCTGCCCAGCCTCAAGGCTTGAAGGAGAGGCTGGGAGCTTTTGAGATCCAACCTAGAGCCAGTACCCTGGTAATGGTACAGAAATGCATCATGAGCCATCCATGGCTCGACCTCAAAGCAGCTGAGGCCAAAGTGGCCAGTGAAAAGAGGGCCTGGGGTCCGCGTTCCATATAGCTCTTTATTTATATACATAATTTCATTTGAGCCTCACAATAACCCTGTGAATTAGGTACTATAACAGTGATTTCCATGTTACAGTTGAGGCAGCTGAGGCTCAGAAACATTAAGGGTCTTGCCCACAGTCACACAGAGATAAGTATCGGAAGAAGAACTCCAACCCACTATCCACCTCTCTGTATTAGAGTAGAAAGAGTAGTGGACATAGGAATTTGCTTTGAATGATTAAACATTTTTGTTATAATCAATGAGGGGAAGGGAAAAATAGATTTTTGATAATGTGTGCTAAACAATCAGATATGTTGAGCTGTTTCAGTTGTGGCTGACTCTTTGTGATCTGGTTTGAGATTTTTTTTGGTAGAGACACTGGAGTGGTTTGCCTTTTCCTTCTCCAGCTCACTTTACAGAAAAAGAAACTGAGGCAAACAGGGTTAAGTGACTTGCCCAGGGTCACATAGCTAGTGTCTGAGGTCACATTTGAACTCAACTCTCAACTCTAGGGTCAGAGCTCTAGTCATCTAATGGTTAGATTCTAACCAGATACTTTTTTAAAAAAAAGATAAGTAGAAGACTTAATGCATATTTTAAGCCAGGTCCAAGAGGTTTATAGTAAATTAGCAAAGTGGGAGGTGACTCCTGTCTTGTTTGCATCCAGAGGGACAGCCTACTTTGGTCCTGGGTAGTGGAACAAAAGCTTTCTGCTATACCAAATGGTACAGATTTTAAACATCGAAAGAGAATTGGACTCTGAGTTCGAAGCTACCTGGGTGCAAGTTATTAGATCTGATTCTTATTAGCGATGTGGCCTCAGTCAATTTTTTAATCTGTAAAACTAGTGATCTCAGTTTCATCGCCTGTAAAATGATGGGATTGGTTTAGATCAGGGATTCTTAACCCCTGGAATGCCTGAAATTCTTGAGAGGCAGTTTTAAGTTAATTTATTAATTGACCACACAAGAAAATCTAAACTAGCCAGTCACCTCTCTCTCCACAAGCCAAACAGACACCTAAAAATAAGTGGGGCAAAAGAGGCAGGGTAAAAAGCTCAAGAAAGGACCAAAAAAAAGTGGCAAAAGAGCATCCAAATCACTCTAGAATAGGTCTTCTATACCCGTTGTGATCTCACTAACGAGTCCCTCTCTTGGACATCCAAAGCCATCTCTGACTGGTAAATAGCCACTGAGAAGATGGCGAGACCCCAACTCCTCCCACATTACTTCATCTAAGGAAGAGTTATATCTCAGGGGAACACCAACCCAGCCTTTCTTCTTTGACATTTGGCTGGGTCCATCCACCAGAATGGCGGAGCACACCAGCTTCCTCTAACCTCTCCAGTGAGTCAGGGTTTACTCTGCCCTTAATCCTTTCATCCTTTTAAGATCTAAACAAAAAAAGGAAGGACCCAACCCAGTTCATAGCCCAGGGGAGAAACTATTTTAGCCTGACCTTAGAATCAGATTGTTCTTAGTGGAGACTAAAGGAAAAAATGATTTCATCTCCATATTAATTTTCCACACCCAGGATTTGTGAACTTGTATTATTTTTTTGATAACTGCATTCCAATTTAATTGATTTACATTTAATTGATTTTATATTTGTACACACATTAATAATATATTTCCTGCAAGTTTATATGATGCATTTAGAAGCATAATTCTGACAAAGGGTCCATTATATTGCCAAAGGGGTCCAAAACACAAATACAAAAATTTAAGAACTTCTGAATTAGGTTGTCTCTAAAACTACCGTCTGTGATTCCTCATATTTGCAATAGAAAAGAAGATCCTTGAGGTGAGGGCCGGAACTCTTTAATTTTGACTTGGAATCCCCAATACTAAACACAGTGTCTCCTGCACAGTACATATTTAAATGTTTGTTGAAATGAATTGAACTGAATTCCCAACCGGTACTCTCTGGGCCCACTTACTCATCAATATTTTTCGCTCGTTCGTTCCCTTGGAGTCTTCTAGCATGTGCTGACCTTCAGTCTTCCCCCCAGATTCCACCACTGCATGACCCTATTCTTTTGATTCCACAGCTTGGAGCTGGCTTTGAACCACTGGACCTCTCCTCTCCCCCACCCACCTCAAATAAACATATAGACAGGGAGCACCCCTCAGGATCTCGGATCTATTGCAGCATCCTCTCCTCTCTTTTCCAGCTTGCCGAGTTTGCAGCAGTATTCCCACCTGAGCAATGGGTTAAGGCTCTTCCGTTCTGGAATCAGGGTCCCACAGTTGGTGATCTTGTCTGTCTCTTAGCATTAGGTATTTCTTGATGGCCAGACACAGACATACCCTAGAGCAGTGGTCAAACTCACATAGGCAGTGTGTTGATTGATTTGGTTTTAAAATGTAATGTTATATCTGTTGGGTTGATTTTGTTCAGTATTTTCCAGTGACACTTTAGTCTGGTTCAGACTAGCCTGCTCTGTTCTAGAGACTCTATGTGGCATCATCCTCCAACAAAGATTTGGAGGAGCAGCTAGGTAGCACAGTGAGTAGAGCATCATGCCTGGAGACAGGAGGATTTTAGTTCAAATCTGGACACAGATACTTCCTAGCTGTATGACTCTACAAGTCACTCAACCTTGATTGTCTAGACCTTGCCACTCTTCTGTCTTAGAATTGATATTGACAGAAGGCAAAGATTATATGGAAAAAAATTTTTAACAAACAAGGATTTGTGCTTCAATCTGATTAATACTGTGCCAATGTTATCCATTGTCAGCAATCCAAATTTTCTTGCCTTTTAGGGGAGGGTAAGAAGGAACAAGCATTTATCAAGCACCTAGTATATGCCTGGCACTTTACAGATATCTCATTTGTACCTAACAACAATCCTGGGAGGTGGGTACTATTATTATTATGATTATGATTATGATTATTATCCCCATTTTACAGTTGAAGAAACTGAGACAGAGAAGTTTAGTGACCAGCTCAGTTTTTTATAATCTATATTGTTGCCGTTGTATATATATATGTATATATATATATATATGCATTTTTTCTGCTCTATTTGTTTATCCTGCATCACTTCGTACTAGTCTTCCCATGTCTTTCTCTGAATTCTTCATCTTCATCATTTTTTAAAAATTTTAAACGTGATTTCATTGGTGGAAGGAATATATGGTGGTAAACTCCATCTACCAATACAGGTCAGCATCTGGTCTTTGACTTACAATCTTACAAAGTTTCTGAGGCTCTAAGGAATTAAGTGACTTATCCAAGATTCCACAGTTAAGTATTGGTTCCAAGCTGAAGAGTAGCAAGGGCTAGGCAATGGGGGTTAAGTGACTTGCCCAGGGTCACACAGCTAGGAAGAGGCTGAGGTTATATTTGAACTCCCATCTCTGTGCCTGGCTCTCAATCTACTGATCCCAAGATGTAGAATTTTTAAAGAACACTTTCCAGCCTTTCCTGACCCAGGAGCCAATTCTCTATCTACTATGACCCACTGACTCTCTTTTATCCATTTTTATTCCTTGTTACACAATATTTTGTCACACAAATATGCCATAAGTTTATTTTGCCACTCTGCAGTAATTGAGCACACGCTTTATTTCTGATTTATTATCAAAAAGAATATTGAAGGGCAGCTAGGTGGCTTAGTGGATAGAGAGCCAGGCACAGAGACAGAAGGTCCTGAGTTCAAATATGACCTCAGACTCTTCCCAGCTGTGTGACCCTGGTCAAGTCACTTAACCCCTGTCACCTTGCCCTTTCTGCCTTGGAACTAATACTTATTATCAATTCTAAGACAGAAGGTAAGAGTTTGAGTTTTTGTTTTTTCTTTTTAAGATAATTCTGCTATGGATATTTGAATTTATAGGTTCTCACCTTTCTTCTAAAAGAAGAACCTAGTAGCAGTATCTATGAAATCTTGTGCTATTTCTTCAGCACCTTAGGTGGAAGGGAAAGATGTATTGAAATATACCTAAATCAGCATTTCCCAGACTGTGCGTTGTGAAACATTGGTAGCCCACACCCTGTGAATTGGGTTTCTATAAGAAACTCCTAATACTAGAGCTGTTTCCCTGTACGGTATTAATTCACTTAAACTCAACAAACATTCATTAAGAACCTACGATGTCTTCTCATGGTGTGGAAATGCCCCTAGATTGTTAAAGGTTGTACCAACAGAATGTTAACTGGTCCTAACCAGGAATATAGTCAGGGCTGGCAGTGAGCTGTGTGTCTGGCATTTAAGGACCAGCATAGAATAGCGCAAAAGATGCACACAATTGGTTGCCCAATGATGTATTTTTCACCACAACCACCTACAAACACTTTTACTAAGACAAAGGAGGTTTGCGATCCATATCATAGAAGGCAATACCCGCAATGATGAAATAGTAGAACTTTTGAAGAATTGAAGTAGATTCTTGACATAAAAGTAAACATAATTTTTTTTCTATTTTGTTCCAAACTTTCTCCAGTTCCCTTAATTCCAGATTTTTCTATCATCTCTACTCCTCTAGTCAAGTGCATACCAGTTCCATAAATCTATTTCTTTTTGAAATGTAATTTAATTTGCAATGAACAAGCACTGAATTTTTCTCACTTCTACTCCTAACTGAAGAAAAAGAAAGCCCTTATATCAACATACCTATATTTCAAAACCAAAAATCTCCTACAAGAAAATGAGTTTGGGAAACATTGTTCTAAGAATCAGCCTGCAGAGTGTACTTTAAGAATTCTGCATCCTGGGGGCAGCTGGGTAGCTCAGAGGATTGAGAGCCAGGCCTAGAGATGGGAGGTCCTAGGTTCAAATCTGACCTCAGACACTTCCCAGCTGTGTGACCCTGGGCAAGTCACTTGACCCCCATTGCCTACCCTTACCACTCTTCTGCCTTGGAGCCAATACACAGTATTGACTCCAAGACAGAAGGTAAGAGTTTAAAAAAAAAAAAGAATTCTGAATCCTTACTCTATTACAAAAATGAATAACATGAAAATAGGTATTAAGTGATAATACATGTATAACCCAGTGGAATTGCTTGTCAGCTCCAGGAAGGGGGAAGGTCAAGGGAAGGGAGAGAAAATGAATTATGGAGCCATGAAAAAATCTTTCTAAATAAATAAATAAATAAGATTTCCACATCTTCAAAGAGAAATCACAATGGACATGGATGGGATGTTTCTCTTAAGCCATTTTTTTGGTAAAAAAAGCTAAGCTTTCACCATGATGGATACTCAAAAGTGGGTATTCCACAAGCTGGTGTAGGGTTGAAGCCTCAGGCTTCTCACACCTAGCAGGACTACAAAAAAGAAGAACAAATTGCACAGTGTATTTCAAGTCTGATTACCTAATATACAGGCAACTGAACTCTTTGCTTCACCAGAGATGGGTCACAAACATCCTGGATTGAGACATATCCTTTTGTCACCTCATGAAGCCATCAAAAAAATCTGGCTATATAATGAAGTTCTTTTGTATTTCGCTGGGCTATTTTTTTTAATTTCACTACAACAATGTAAATGGAAAAAAGAGAAAAATATGAATGGGTGCTATGTAATTTTAATGACCAATCTTGGAATGGAGACGTCTTAAAAAATGCATCATTTTCCCATCTTGGCTGAGGTCAGAAACTGAGATCAAACTCAAACTGAGGTCAAATGAGGTCAAACTCATGTGATATATTTATTCATCCTGTTAAATTGCATTTTTTTCCTTTTCTAATCTTTATTTTTAAACAATGGCTCTCTAGAAAGAGAAGAGGTAAATTCTGAAATAAAGGTACTGTCAAAAGACAAGAGATATCAACAAAATATTTAAAATAACTTTTTCTAGGGTATTATTATATGATATCTGGCCCTGGTAGAATGTAAAACACCTTAAAGGCAAGAAATGTCAATCATACCTTTTTCTTTGCGTTCCCCAGGAGCCAACATAGTGTCTAGCACCTAGAAGATACGTAATAAATGCTTTCTGATTTATTGATTGATTCATAATAAGTCAAGACTTCAAGGATCTGTCATTTCACTTGTTTGGGCACACTTTTACCAATACAGATCCCAACTCCTTTTTAAGCCTTAGTAGATGGGATTCATTTCTTTCTCCCTTGGGGCAGGGGAATAATCACATAGTAGCTAGCCTTAAGGAGATGAGCTTCTCAAAACTTCCATGAACTAGCCTTTGGATGCCAAACATACAAGACGTTCCTGGACCCACATGCCCAGTTTGGATGGGAGAAGTTGAGCTGTGCTGGCACAGCTTTTGAAAAATTCAAGTCAGCTCCACACAGTGAAGAAACTATGGGTCAGACCTAGTGGGAAGGATATTTTTTCCAAAAAGATAGCCATATTTAGGAATCCTTAAACCAGCTGAGAGAGAATTACAGGTTGCTTGTCAGGAAAACATTTTGAAAACCCCTCAAATCCTACATGAATGTGAGCTGTTTTTATTATTGTTACTGCAATAATATTACTTTCATTTTGTAGGTAACTCATTTGAAATATAAATAAGTTCAATCCATTAACCAACAACTATTTATTAAGTAACTTCTAAGTGCTAGGCACTGGGCTCTGAGAATACAAAACGTGGAACAGTCTCTGTCCTCAAAGAAGCTTACATTTTTTTCTTTTTTCTTTCTTTTTTTTTTTTAAACCCTTAACCTCTGTGTATTGGCCCATAGGTGGAAGAGTGGTAAGGGTGGGCAATGGGGGTCAAGTGACTTGCCCAGGGTCACATAGCTGGGAAGTGTCTGAGGCCAGATTTGAACCTAGGACCTCCTATCTCTAGGCCTGGCTCTCAATCCACTGAGCTACCCAGCTGCCCTGGAAGCTTACATTTTTGAGAGAGAGACAACAGGTAGGCAAACGAGTCTTTCTCTATGAAATTGGCATCCTGGGGATGGATGATTTGTTTGAAACTTAGGTCTGGACTCAGGTCCCCAGCATAGACGGATGGATTCAAATCTGTCTCTTCAAAGCAGGGAATAGAAAGGTATTCAATGGATATATAATATGAACCAGATATGGGATGGACATTTATAAGAAGTACTAAACTCAAAACATTCAAAAGTGTGCTTTCAAAAAGAAAGTCTTAATACAGGATTTTGTTTCTGAGATATTCTAATTGTTAGAAGTTTTTCCTCGAAATATGATGAAAACAATCTTTTTGCAACTTCCACTCATTGTTCCTAATTCTTCAACCTGGGATTAGGCAAAACAAATCTCATCCCTCTTTAGAGTCCAGATGGGACTGACTGCATAGTATCAACTCAACAGTTAATCAATCAATCAATAAATATATAATCTATGCTAAACTCTGAGGCTAAAGGAGAAAGAGAATCCATCCTTGAGTAATTTTGCCCTGGTACTAGAGAATGATTGGGAATGATTCAAGAACAACCCCATTAGTTGATTGAGTCTAGTCATAAGGGAATCATTTGATTTGGGCTATTGTGAGCTTTTGACCTGTGAAATAGAGGAAACAACTGTACCAGAGTGCATATATAGTGCATATATAGAGAAGGATCCAGAGAGAATTAAGCATAAGGCTTGAGATCAAAGTGTTTAGAGTAGGATGAAACCTGTGCATTTGAACTGTCTTCCCATGTCAGAGAACCATACTCACCTTCAACCCTGAAACGCCATTTGAAAATTGACAATGACAGAGTCTCCCAGAGGGAGAAGTAGAAGCAGCCTGGCATCATGGTGGGATCTTGTGAGTTCTTAGTTCCAAGTTCCTGGACTTACTCATAAAAAAGCAATGGGGACATTGCCTTGGTTCTAGAAATGACAGATAGGGAGAAGGAATGGTCACAGAAAAGGAGGAGACCACTTGGCCAATGAGAGGTCAATAGCTGGGGTACAGGTGTAATGGCAAGTTCCTGAATACTCAAAGGGATGAGCAAGCATGTATCCTTGGAGTTGAAGGATCAATAAAGAACTGAGCCACAATATCAGGGAACAAATCTCAGGTCCCACTTCTATGACTATAAGCTACAAGTATGATGGGAAGGGATTTGACTCTTTTGTAAATCTAAATGCTGAAATCCTCTCAGGGAAGCTCCAAATCCCCAGTGGTTCTATGAAACTAGATCAGGCTGCTTTGGGAGTTTTAAGCAGTCAGCCAGCTCAGAGTTTGACATCTTCCAAAGACAAGAACCCTTAATAATTTTTGTGTCACTAATATACTGCTGGTAGAGTTGTGAATTGGCCCAGTTATTCTGGAGAGCAATTTGGAACTATGTGCAAAGGGCTTTAAAAAAAATGCCTGCCCTTTGATCCAGCCATACCACTGCTGGGTTTTTACCTCAAAGAGATAATAAGGAAAAATACATGTACAAAAATATTTATAGCCTAGCTCTTTGTGATGGCAAAATATTGGAAAATGAGGGGGTGTCCATTGATTGGGGAATGGCTGAACAAATTGTGGTATCTGATGGGGATGGATTATTATTGTGCTAAAAGGAATAAAGAACTGGAGGAATTCCATGTGAACTGGAACAACCTCCAGGAATTAATGCAGAGTGAAAGGAGCAGAGCCTGGAGAACCTTATACACAGAGACTGATACACTGTGGCATAATTGAATGTAATAGACTTTTCTACTAGCAGCAATGCAATGACCTAGGAAGGTCTACAGAGGATCCTATGAGAAAGAATGCTATCCACATACAGAGAAAGAACTGTGGGAACAAAAATGCAGAAGAAAAACATATGATGGATCATATAGTTCAATATGGATATGATTGGGGTTTTGATGTTAAATTATCGCTCTACTATAAATATGAATAACATGGGAAAATAGGTTTTGAACAATGATACATGCATAACCCAGTAGAACTTCTATCAGCTCTAAGATAGAGGGAAGAAAGGGGGGTGGGGATCATGAATCATGTAACCATGAAAAAATATTCTAAATAAAAAAGGAAAAAATAATCTTGTGTCACAGAACCCTTGGGCAATCTCGTGAAGCCTATAGCCTTCTTTTCCTAATAATGTTTTTTTTTAAACCCTTGTACTTCGGTGTATTGTCTCATAGATGGAAGAGTGGTAAGGGTGGGCAATGGGGGTCAAGTGACTTGCCCAGGGTCACACAGCTGGGAAGTGGCTGAGGCTGGGTTTGAACCTAGGACCTCCTGTCTCTAGATCTGACTCTCACTCCACTGAGCTACCCAGCTGCCCCCTTAATAATGTTTTTAAATGCATAAAATCAAGTACATAAAATTACAAAGGAAGCCACATATACACAAATAAAGATAATTTCCCCCCATCCAAGTTCAGATGCTCCTGAAATCTATCCACAGACTCTAGGCTAAGGGCCCTTGTTCTAAGACCATAAGTCACCAAGATGGTGCCAATCTGCTTTGCTGGAGGGCAAAGTTCTTTTTACTAATGAAATCACAGATCCAATTGCTATAATAAGGAATATTTTAATCAAGTCCATTACCTCTTCAAAAGTCCTGTTTTAATACTTCTTCAGAGTGTGAAGATTGAATTCATTAAACCTTAAGCACCTACTGTGTGACATTGTACTCCTCAAGGATTATGTGAGAACAAGCTGGAAAGACTGAGAATGATGCTGAAGTCAGATTGCACCTTCAGGCAGGGGACCAAAATATAAAAATACCTTTGAAGAAACCAAACCATATCAACTCACTCTGTATTTGGACATTCTAGAGAGAGAAAGATTAAAAAAATTTTTTGTGTGTGTCAATGGAAAATTATATATGCTGGTAATTATTTAAAATTCTTGCCTCAATTGACAAAATTGATTCACCTGATCCTTCTAGTATTAAGTATTGAGTGTTAAGTATCACCAACTGACTGGCCAGCCACAAGACAACCCAGGAAGGCTGGAGTGGTTGGGATTAGCACCAGTAGGGGGCACACTTATGCCAATGAGATAGAGCCATTGAAACTTTGAAGCCAGGAATTTGAAGAAAATATTTAATTGCTTCAATAATTCAGGAGTCCATGATTGGGTCCCCTTGGGATCTCAGATCATAACTGCTCTTTGTTTTAGTAGGCATTCTTCATGGGTTGCTATCTCCCCTTCTTCACCCCCAAACCCCATCATCACCCACTGGTCCATCCTTGTGATGTTCTAAGCCCCTCAGAATTGAACTAGACTGCTTCTGGAAGATGGATGTATAAAATCTGTCCCTCGGCCTACTTTCCAAAACCTTTCCGGGTTGGTAAGAACCTTCTAGGGTTCTCCCTCTGCTGCCATAGTCTTTGTAAATCTACTGTGGAGTAAAAAGAACTGTTCTGTCTCTGACTTTATGACAGGGAAGGAAAGAAATTCTGAGCCCCATATCATAATCTCCATCACACGATGAGACATTTGAGTTGGACTTTATTGCAAGATGAGATAACTGTCATTCAGTTGTTTCAGTCATGTCACACTTTTAGTGATCCCATTTAGAGCTTTCTTGGTTTGCTATTTCCTTCTCCAGATCATGTTACAGATGAGAAATTGAGGCAAACAGGGTTAAGTGACTTGCCCAGAATCACAGACTCATAAAGATGAGTCTCCCTGATTCCAAGTCATACATTATAGTAAAAAACAAACAAACAAACAAAAACAACCAATACTGCTGATGAAGTGATCCAGGTCTCATTAGTCTTATCTCACTTGCTTTCTCAGGATGAGAGCTGTAAGATGGTGTAGGTATTCCTAGCAGGTGCAGCTTTTTTCTTTTTTAAAATGTATTATTTATTTATTTTTAACATTCTTTTTTTTTAAACTTTGAATTCCAGTTTCTCTCCCTCCTTTCCAACCATCCCCCCATCCACTGTGAAGGCAAGAAATGTGATCTCAATTATACCTGTGAAATCATGCAAAATATGCTTCCCTATTAGCTATGTTGAAAAAAAGGCAAGAAAAAGAAAGATGATTTTAAAATTATGCTTCAATCTGCATTCAGACTTCATCAGCAGAGAGAGAGAATCTTTCTGAAAGATTAAAAAAAAAGACAGGAGCAACTGAGCTTTTATTCTGGGAATAACTGAGTCATACATTCAGGGATACTTTCTGGGTACATCCAGAAATTCATGGGACCCCAGCCCACTCCCAACTAACCAGAGAAAGGTTTGAAGAACGCTTCCAGCCCCCCCTCACTCCCACCTCCAAAATTATTTCTTTCCCCTGGGTGGGCCAGTGCCTTCAGCTCCTAACAAAACTCTGCTCTGATCTAAACCAAATCTATTTTGTCCCTGGCCATTTGGCTATGTGAAGGTTCCAGGAAGTGGGGTAACCAAAGGAGGTTTTTAGCTAATGTTGAACCTTTTTTTCTTAATAATTTTGAAATGCACCCTATTGAGTCAACCCAATGCGTCCATAGAACACAAGTGTGTATTTAGAGGAGAGGTAAAAATGAAATTAAAAGAAGTAAGTCACTGTTTGTGGTTTGTCATTTAGGCCTGGGGATTGGCAAGCAGTCAGTGGTCCACCATGCCAATCCTATCTTGTTCCTCTGGTTGCTAGCACAGTGAATCCCTGGTGAGGACTTAGTGGTGAAATGGGTAGGATGCTGGTCATAGGTCAGGAAAACCTAAGTTCAAATCTAGCTTTAGATATTGACTAGCTATTGTGACCATGAGCAAGTCTCTCTGGGCCTCAGTTTCTTCATCTGGAAATTGGAGCTTTTATCTATCTCCAATCTTTTGCACCTTCTCCTCTACACCATTGCTCAAACTTTAATAGAAATGGGAGTTGCTAAACTGTACATAAGAGACCTGTAGGCTGTATATGACTTAGAAAACCAGGTATTAATATTATTTACATTTATTATATTTTTCTTAATTTGTTAAATATTTCCCAATTAAATTTTAATCTGATTCAGGGGTGTTGTGAGCCCCATGCAGCCCACTGGGCTCCGGTTTAATGCTTCTACTCTATACTATGTTTTTTCTTTCTTAAAATTAACAAAAATCTATTTTTACTCCCTTCCATAACCAAGTGGAAAAAGAAAAAGAAAACTAAAACCCTTATATACATAGCCAAACAAAACAAATTCTCACATTGACTATTTCCCCCAAAATATGTCTCCTTCTGTACTCTGAGTCCATCACCTCTCTGGGTAGCATAGTTCACCAGCAGTCTTCTAGAATCATGTTTGGTCATTGCCTTGATCAGAGTTCTTTCAAAGTTGTTTGTCTTTGCAATGCCTTTGTTGTTATAGAAATGGTCTTCCTGGTTCTACTCATTTCACTATTCATTACTTTATTAAAGTCGCTCCATTGTCTCTGAAGCCATTTCTTCATTTCTTATAGCATAATAGTTTTCTATCAAATGATTATGCCACAAGTAGTTTAGCCATTTCTCAACTTTAATTTCCAGTTCTTTATCACTACTAGAGGTCCTTTTTTCTTTCTTTGATTTTTCTGGGGTAAAGCCCTAGTAATGGTGATGATGGATTAAAGGGTATGCAAAGTTTCGTGACTTGGGGAACATAGTTCCAAACTACTTTTCAGGATAGTTTGAGCAATTCACAGGTCCACTAATAGTGAATTAAACTGTCTGTTTCTTCACAGACCCACCACTAGTTCTCATACCTGTTAGCTGGGTAACCAGTGATTTAAGTGCCCTGAGCCCCTTTGTTCTTCTGTAAAGTGTCAAAATAATGCTAAACTACCTGTCTTCAACAAGCTGTTCCAAAGATCAATGAGATAACTAACTTGTTCTTTAACTTTAAAAGTATTTTGTACATGTCAGGTTTTAGTATTTTTGTGAAAGGATATGCCTTATGTGGACTTCAAAAAGCCTAAGATTCTGAGAAGCAAAAATAGGAAAAGTGAAATCTAAAATTGAGGATCAAAAGTAAATGAAGCATTCCACACATTGGAAGGGGTCTGAGCCTTTGGATAGCTTGTTTGCATATGAAAAGATCAACAAAGACAATGAACTTACCCCCAGGACACAGACTGCCTCAATAACTTTGTCCCCAACTAATCATTTGCGGAAGACCCCAATGGGAGAATGAGAAATGTAATTGGCTGCTAAGCAGAAATAAGGTGGGGTCCCTTACTCAGGTAACTCAGCTCTGAACTAAAAGGAATTCTTGAACAGGAAAGGCAAGACTTCTGCCATCTCCCTTTCAGGGAGATGGCAAACCTCAGAACCCAAGCCCTGAGAGAGCCAATGAAGAGAAGTTCCTGCCAATCCAAGACCTCCTGTCTCTGTCCTTTATGAAAGACTGCTACTGTACTCCAGTTAAAAAGTGCACAGTAACCACCAGCCAAGTCAGAGCTCCACTAAGGTTGTGGAAGCTGCAGCTGCCCATTGAAGAATGAGGCCAACAGATTAACCCATTCAGCAGAGATGCCATGCCCTGTGAAAAACCAGTTGGTCACAGTCCCTCCCACCATCCCCAACTCTGTATATTTGTGGGAAAAGACCCTCCAGGGTTTTGGGGGGGATTTTTATAACTATTATCCTTCTATGCCCATAGAGTAAAAGTCCTCTTTGAGAGCTAAATGGGTCTATGGACAGATTATTCGTGGGAATCACACTGGTAGGGGTTTATGAGCTACAGAAGTAGTCACCTAGAGAGTTACTCCTACATTCTATGGTAGCAGCCACTGCTAGGAACCCAACCTGCCAGTACAAGAGCAAGTTAGGGGAGTATCACAAAGGGGGTACTACATTGTTTTCTATGGGACTTCAGGTAAAGCCACATCTTCCTAGACATCAGTTTCCTCACCTGTAAAAAGAGGGAGTTGGATTAGATGATCTCTAAAGGTTCCTTTTAGCTCTAAGTTCTATGATTCTTAAAAAAGAAAATAAAATTAGATGCCTAGGACTCCTCCCCCTACTTCCACCCTGAGCCAACTCCCCACCTGTCTGACAGCCTGGAGGCGTTAGGGTAGCTCCACTTTAATTAGGATACAGCCCTGTAATGTTCCTGGTTGGGCTAAAAGAGCCCTCATCCCTCAGAGAATGAAGGGATGCTTGCGTTGAATGTAGAACAAGCAATATCAGAACATTTTATACCAGGAAAATCAAGTCTGGCATTGCAGTGATGGGCAAACTATGGCCTTCGGGCCAGATGAGGCCCCCTGAAATGTTCTATCAGGCTGCATGACATTATTCCTAATCTGACGAATACAATAAGTAGGATACTATACAATGAAAGTTCGAAAGAGTTATACATATATATACATATATGTATGTATATATATATATATATATATGTAAGAAATGGGACTTGAACACATGTCTTCCTGATTCCAAGACCAGTTCTTGATTCTCTATACCACATGGACTTCCATCCCATTAGGGATATTTTTAAGTGTTTTCAGTGAAGCAACCAAAGGATCAGAATAAATCTTAACACTTATATTTTCCTACTCAAGAATAACCAGTGCCTGGCAAACACTGACCATAGCCCGACCATAGAGTTGGCTTGGGAAAATCTGCTGAAAACTCCATGAGGTGGGAAAATCTTGAATAGGGCTAATTTTTATTTTGCTCACTCAAAAGATAGTAAGCTTTTTGTCTTTACTAGTATTTGAGGCCAGGACTGACAGTAGCCTCTTTGTAGGAGAAGCATGTTGATGAAAGAATGGGAGGATTTGAAGTCAGAAGCCCTGGTGTCTAGTCCTAGATCCTAGGCTTAGTAGTTGTATGGCTATGGACAAGCCACTCACATTTCTAAGCTCAATTTCTTCATCTATAAAATAGGGATGATGATAAGCATAGGATTATGAGGGAAGGGTTTTGTCAAATGAAAGATACCATTGAAATGGCAGTTCTTTTTTTAAGTTTGGCAACAGTGGTCATGTTTTAGGGCATTGGTTCCCAAACTTTTTTGGCCTACCACCCCCTTTCCAGAAAAAAATATTACTTAGCCCCCTGGAAATTAATTTTTAAAAATTTTAATAGCAATTAATAGGAAAAATAAATGCACCTGTGGCCATCGCCGCTTTCCTGGATCACTACAGCACCCACCAGGGGGCGGTAACGCCCACTTTGGAAATCACTGTTTTAGGGGAACATGATTTGGCTAAATATATCTCTAGGCAACAAGTAGCATTACAACTCTACCATATGATTCCCACCATATTAAATATGACAGAATATTAATATTAATTGTATAAATAATTATAAATTATACATTTATAAACTATAAACTATAAATTCATAAATTATAAATTATTATAAAAACAAATATAATAATATTAATATTAAATATGATAGAATATAGTCTCTACCATATTAAAAAGGTGGAGGTTTTGGAGTTGTTAGTCAAGAAGACTTTGAGTTTTATTTTGCCCCTGAAATATAGCTATGTGACCCTGGCAAGTTATTTAACCTCTTAGTGTACCCATGGCACTCTCTAACCTTTAAATCACATATAGTAGGCCCTGAAAATATACTTGCTGATCTATTGATAAATTGGGAATCTGCTTGGATGAAAGGAGTTTCTACAATGAGAAATCCCTATACCATTGGAATCATGCCTGGAATCCCTTCCCTGAAGTTAAAGATCAAGTAAAACATCTCACATACTGAGGAATAGGGAGGGACAGAGACAGAGACAGACATATAAATCCCATGTCTCTTTGGAGAGACAGAGTCAGAGAGACAGAGCACTTATATCAGAGGTGAACCTTAAACTCAGGTCTCTGACTCTGGAGACCCACCTCTTTACTCTACCATGTTAGCTCCCTAAGACACTCTGCCTCTGAGATTGAGCACTTGATCTGTGCAAAGCATACAAAGCTTCTGTCCCTATAAACCTCCGGCACTAAAAAAATCTACCCCAAGGGTAGGGAAGGAGTTGGACTAGATTACTTCTAAAGTGCCTCTGCACTTCGAAGCCCTATGGTTTCATTTGCATTGCACTCTTTTACTTGGATTTCCTAATATGTAACTCTCAGTATATTTTTATTGCAGTAAGGGAGCAATAAAAGCCCACATTTGCACCCAATGTAACACCTATAAATTCCCATACTTGTGTTTCGAGACTGGTTCAGCCTACCAATTGTCTAAATATGCCTAATATTTCAGAGTCAGTAAGTCTAAATCCTACTGAACATCAAAAGTCCCATTTTCCTGCTATTTACTAGATGGGTTCATCATTTCCTCTTTTAAAGAATTTTAAATTTTAAAGAATGTTTAAAGAACACATAATATATGACTCCAAACAGACCCACTGTACCTTTGTCAACTAATTATATTTAAAGCTGTATTTTGTAAACTATTCAAAAGCAAGTGAATAAAAATCCCATGGGACAAAATTGGGCTTTAAGAGGTCAAGAAGAAAGGTTAAGAAGAAATTTAGAAGCAGAGACACCTAGAATTGGAAAGGACTTTCAAATTCATCTAGTCCAAGAACTTCATTTTATAGAGGAAGAAATTAAGGATTGATTTAGGAGTATAATTAGTATAGTCTAGAAAGTAGCTTGGGGAAGAAGGCAAGAAGTGAGAGAGAAACCAGTACTAGCAAGCTGGTGAACAATATTTCTTCTTCAGCTCTTATGACAGAAGACAGTTGCCAGTTCCTAAGAAAGTCATCCCTTCAACTTTAAGAAGGGGAATCAAGGTAGCACCTCTAATTTGCTGAACTGGGACACTTACCATGTAAATGGGCAAGTACTCTGGGCTCTGCTCATGTGACATGTAGTATGGTCCCTTACTAAAGGACATGAGCAAACCAGTGGTTCCTGTTTAGTCTCTTAACTCTTTTTTGTCTGGGGAGGTTGATGACTATTGATGATTGAGCAAAAAAGAAAAGAAAGAAAAAATAACTCACACTCAGTTGGGCATAAAAGAAAGAGAATGTCTCTACCCCCCCTTTCTTTTGCATGAGATGATTTGAATCTCTGGTAGATCGCTATTCTTTGGACTTCTAATAAAGCAGATGAGCATATTTTCCTCTCCTCTCTTCCTCTAGTAGACCTGGCATTGTAAGATACCTTAGACTGGCTGAGCCTTAGACTGGATCTCAAGACCCTCATTTCCTCTTCTATTTTATGTTTTCTGTCTTTGAGTCCAGCTCAACCAATAATGAACCTGAGAAATTGCCAGTTCTGGTAGTTATCTCAGGAGCTGATTCAGTTCCTAAGTCAATGTTAGCTGCCCTTTTGGAAGTATTTCCTGTGATGACATTGTCTCAATTGAAAACTTCAATAAAGGTAAACCGAGGCAACAAAGTTTTAAACATGATCAATTTATTAGCAAAGATAGCAATTGCCAATAAATGAGATCTCAGACTTCTTGGTAGCCAAAGAACCTGTTTGAGAGCTAACAGAGCATCATTATAGTCTTTAATGAGGAACATAGCAAGTTTATACAATCTTGGGAAACAAGCCATTGCTTCTTTCTGATTGATTGATCAGAACAGAGAACCTAAGGTTAGAACAGAGAAGTTAGAACAGGAAAGTTACAGTTGGAACAGGGAAATGTGTGGCTAGAAGAGCCCACTTTGCCTAGAATATTCTGCCCTCAAGCCCCCTATTGTGGTAGGCACATTCAGGGAATAGGGAACTGATTTGTGCCCCCTTGTTTACCAGAATACACATGATTTATAAGAAACAACACAAAATGGAGGACAATAATTAAATTCATTCATTACAATTTCACAATCCTCCCCTTTGATCCTTAAAATACTGATCTCTTAGGGATCATTTCTCTGTAAAGCTAAAGCATTTGATTGTACAAAAAAGGAGAAGAGAGAGGTTAAAATAAATTTAATCATCTTCTAAAAACCAATGCTACACAGTCATGTTCTGGAACAAGGTTTCATGCTAACATAAGATTCTTAGAAGTCAAATTTGGAGAAATATTTCTAAAATAGGTAATTTAACATTGAATACAAAATGGAAAAACAATTGGGAAGATTAAGTAAACCCTGTTTGATTATGATAGTCAATATGCCTCCTCCTGAGAACCATGAGAATAGCCAAGAAAACCAGGAGAAAGAAAGATTCCATTATGGGGTATAACAAACTATTTCCCCCCACTGATCTTTCCTAAGCTTACATTCTTATAGTTGTTGTTCAGTCACATACAATGCTTTGTAACCCCATCTGGAGTTTTCTTGACAAAGATTCTGGAGTGGTTTGCCATTTCCTTCTCCATCTTATTTTATAGATGAGGAAACTGAGACAAATAAGTAAGTTATTTGCCTGGGGATACATAGCTACTAAGTTGTCTGAGGTCAGATTTGAACTCTGGAATATGTCTTCCTGACTTCAAGTCTGACACTCTATCCACTATGCCACCTAACTGCCCTATTCTCATGGGAGCAAAAGGGTAGTTGCAGAAACAGAAGAACTAGGTTAAGACATCAAAGGTATCATTAAAACAACCTGAAATCCTATTGTCTATTTTGTTTAAAGTTTGATATAATTCACTTAAGGTGGATAGGTGGTCAGATTGGTGACAATCGTGACTTTTAAAAAATGGTTGCTACAAATTCTAAAGTAGTGAGATCTTTTAGGTTTCCATCAGATTTTGATCAATGTTTAATTCATCTCTACTTGAATGAGGCTGGATTTATGCATGTGATTAAAATATGGAAAATATACATGTTAAAAATGATTCTGATGTTAAAATATCTCAAATAATTTTAAAATCATATTTACTATGAACCTTGTAACATGACAAGTAAATATAAACTGACAAGAGTAAATGATTTCATTTGGAAGTTGAAAAAGCCTTTTATTTGGAAAAAGGCTCTGATTTTAAATTGGATTCCCTTTATTTTAACTAAGACTAGGCACAGATTAATTGTATTTAGAATATAAGGGGACTTGAAGTAACTTCAATGAACATCAAGCATCAATTAATAAACAGGCATAATAATTAAACACATTAATTTCCCCTTAAGTCTCAATGTTCATTTAATCAGCAATTTCCTATCTTGAGTCCCAAATATCCGATAGAGTCATCTGATCCCTGGAAACATTTACCTTTAGATGTTCTGGAACAGATCCTGCTCCAAAGGGATCTATTTCTCTGGTTCCAGAACTTGCAGAATTATGAAGGAATTTCTACTGAAACCTGCTTGCACCAAAATTTAGACAATATAGCACAACTTCTCAAATGCAGTTTTTATAATAACTAAGTACAACTTTATGTCTATCCTTCCTCCAATTTTGAGAACTTCTTTAAATCTGGAAAACCAGTGGCATGTATATGATGATTTTTATATATTTGCCCTATTTCTCATATTATCCTAAAAGGCTGAGAATACATTATATGACTTTAAAAGCTCACATGAGATCTCATAATTCATTTGTTAGATTTTGAGATGTTCACATTGCAGGTACAGGGCTTCAACTGAAAGTTAAATATGAGTGTAAATAAGGGCCTTCCTATCTTTTTAGATTATGGATGGTGAAAAATTAAAATGTCATATATTTTTATTATTTCTACAAAATATGGCTATTGAGCCTACCAGATAAAATTCACTGGTGCTTCCTTAATAAGATATGTAGTTTTATTCCTTGTAATATATGATTACAAGGAAGTAGATGACAGAACCAATTAATTTATTTACTAAAACATTCATGCTTCTGTTTTATTATAATGACTCAAAGATGTTTCAATGTTGTTCTATTAATTAATAGATTTTTTTTAAATTTCACAGTTTACCTGCCCTATTTATAGAAATTTGCTATGAAAGAAAAAAATAAGGACACAGTTATAATGATATCAAGACTATCCCCTCAAGAGGATAGGCTGACTTGATGCAAACCAGAGCAAGGGGAAAAAACTCCCTTAGCTTTGATTTCAGGCAAGTCAGTCAATCAGATAGTAAAGTTCCATAGTATTCATAATGTCCACTAAATTCATTGTTAACCAGTGGGAAAACTTCCTATTTAGAAAGGAAACAGCATAATTGGGAAATTGAGTCAAGAGGATCCTATTTTTGCCTATGCAAGGCTGTTCCCTCAACTTTTTCCTATGCCAGACATCCATCTACTTGTAACAGTTTTCAGATCACACTCCCTTTGAGGAGCACATGGCATTCCCCTTGAATGGTGGGCTGTTGGCTTCAGGATAATTCAGTCATTCTCAAAATCAAAACTCAGAATATCAAATTACAATCCGATGAGATTTTACCTCATATAGCAAAATTTCATTAATTAATTACAACTTAGTACTAGGCTATTGTTATTTCTCTCATGTCTTAATGTATAAGGACATTTTATTGATTCTTCATGTAAAAATAACTACATTCTGGAGGTTTATGCAAATACAGTAAACATTAGATCATCCAGACACTGAATAGTTGGTTCAAAGATATAATATCACTATAGATTAATTGTTAACAGATAAACTCTTATGATTTTCTTAATGATTTTAGATGAAACTCACTCTTTATTTTAAATAAGCTTGTAATTTTCCGACTTTGGTTTAAAAAAGTCTTAGTTCTTCAAACAGCAATACCAGAGTTTCACAATATGCTGGTTTCAGCACTGATGAGATCTTCTGACCTTGCCCTAGCAGAAAGTCCCCAAAAATCTTCTAATCTCCCAACTGTAACCAATCGTTATTATTTTCTAAATTCGTACAAAATAAATATTTGTTTTAAAAAATCATTAGTCAAGGGGACAACTGGGTAGTTCAGTGGATTGAGAGCCAGGCCTAGAGACGGGAGGTCCTAGGTTCAAACCTAGCCTCAGCCACTTCCCAGCTGTGTGACCCTGGGCAAGTCACTTGACACCCATTGCCCACCTTACCACTCTTCCACCTAGGAGCCAATACACAGAAGTTAAGAGCTTAAAAAAAATCATTAGTCAGTTAAAATTAATTCTACATAATAAATATCATATATAATGAAATATATAATTATTTAATAGATATGTATTAATAAATATTATATAGTAAATATTTAAGTTTTCAAATACTTTCACTATATTTATTTAACAGCCAAATTCATGCTCTAACAGCATTCAGATTAAAAAGAGAAGTCATTTTTCTAACTGCATGTTTCACAGTAGATCGATATAGAGTATTTATATGAACATTTATATAGTGCTTACCACCTGCCATGCTTTTTCTGGCTTTTAAAGCCGAAGTTAAAGAATTTCAGAGCCCTGCTTTCTGGAGTGCTTTAAACAGTTTGTCTTTGATGTGTCAGTTGTCATTTTGAATTTCTTAAATGTATCAGCATAACAATTTGCTAATTTACATCATAGGGTAGTTAGGCAATAAGATTGAAGTCTTTCCCTTTGAGATGACAGTCTTTAAAAGTAAAATGATAATAGAGTTCGTGCCATTTTAGAAAGCACTCTATAAGTGGCAGAGCATTACTAAAGCATTATTTTGTCCAATTTAATTCCTATAAGGTGTGGATATTGCATTGCCTCTGCACACGTCAGGCTCTGTCCTGAGCACTTTAAAATTATATGGTCTTCTCCACACCAGGGCAACTATCAATAATATGGAAATAAGTCTTGATCAATGACACATGTTAAAACCAGTGGAAATGCTCGTCGGCTATGGGTGGGGGGACAGTGAAGGGGGGGATGAAGGGGAAAGTAAAAACATGAATCATGTAACCATGGAAAAATTTTCTAAAAAACAAAATGTTTTTAAAAATAAATAAAATTATATGGTTTTCTCAAGAACTGTGGGAGCTGGATGCAGTTATTATCACCCCCAATTACTAATGTGATTTGTATTAAGTTCTGACTTATTACAATTTCCCTAATAGGAAAATGCATCTCACTGAAAATTATGCCACTCAAATCAAATTTGGAGGGTTTTTTTTTCCTTTTTTTTTTTAAACCCTTAACTTCTGTGTATTGGTTCCTAGGTGGAAGAGTGGTAAGGGTGGGCAATGGGGGTCAAGTGACTTACCCAGGGTCACACAGCTGGGAAGTGTCTGAGGCCAGATTTGAACCTAGGACCTCCAGTCTCTAGGCCTGGCTCTCAATCCACTGAGCTACCCAGCTGCCCAAATTTGGAGTTTAAAATCTCAAACAGTAATATTTAGAACCTCAGTTTTCCTAAAGGCCATTTACTGTTAACATTTCAGAGCCAATCCTTTTTCGTTAGCTCAAGATCATCTCCTGGCATCCATTGGTTCTGTGAGACATCCCTCACTAGAATTCTCCAGTCCTTTTTTTTCCAAAGTCACTCAAAGTACTCACTCTTCTGAGACTTTACAAAGGGATTCTTGAGTTCTCCAAAGGATTGTCCTTTGAGAAATTCTCCTGAGGAGCTCAGCAATTCTGTAGAAGAATTCCCACTGTATTTCAGCACAAGGCAAGAATAGTACAGAGACAAATTAATTCAGAGAAATCTTAATGTGTGAAAATTCTCTCAAACTACAGTGTCTTTTGAATTCATTTAAAAGGGGAAGCTACACATTTTGCTTTAAGCCTCACTTCTTCTTTGGAAGATTTATATTCCTTTTTTGAAAATTTAATAAAAAATTAATGCACACAGAGCCCAATTTCAAGGCCTTGTCAATGCCTAGGTGCCTTGGGATTTTCCTACATGTAGGAGAGATCATTCTCTCATGAGATGACTACCTCCAGGATTATCTCAAACCTGACGGAACGGTCTGCCTGGTCAGAAGATCTGGATTTTATGAATTTTTTACTGCAAATCCAAGGACGAATGTGAAATGTCTGTTCAGCAGTCCCACAAAATAGACTTTAGTATGATAGATTACTAAAGGGTTTTTAAAAACATGCTGAAGAGGCAAATTTTCTTTCTTTACTGTTCTTTCTATAATTGAGATTCTCTTACAAGCTGAAGAGATTGTTCTACCGGTGACAAGAATCTCACTTCCTGCTGGTGATATTCTCCCATTTAGGGGCTTACTTTGGCTCAGATGAATTTGGATAGAGATCAAGGGGAAATTTGACCTCCAGAGTAGTCCTCCTCAGAGAAGTCCCTTGATGGAAAATCTTACCAGAGTGCTCTAGGAGGTTCCTCAGAGAGGGCTCATCTATCAGCCTCCTGGATAGCTCTCCAACCATCATGACTGAAATGTTTGATAAAGATAAGCAGAAGCAACAAAGTTCTGAACATGATCGATTTATTAGCAAAGCTAACAATTGCCAACAAATGAGATCCAAGACTCCCCTGTAACCATGGACCCTCTTTGAGGGCTAACAAAGCATTATTAAAGTCATTAATGAGGAACATAGCAAATTTACATATTCTTGGGAAACAGGCATTGCTTCTTTCTGATTGGCTGATTGATCAGAACTAGGAAATGTTAGTTGAAACAGAGAAGTTACATAGTGTAGTTGTGGTTGGAGCAAGGGCCTTGTAACTGGAACATTCCAGTTTGCCTGGGATATTTTGCTCTCAAACTCCCTGTTTCAACTTTGTGATGGACACATTTAGGGTTTGTGCCCCCCCACCCCCAGTTTACCAGAATGCATACAATTTACAAGAAACAACACAAAATGAAAGACTGTAATTGATCTGGTTCACAAAATGGAGTCCGCTTACAATTATAATTTCACAACACCATTTGATATCATAGAGATGACTATCTCCAGGATCATCTTGAACCTGAAGGGATTGTCTGCCTGATCAGAAAATCTGGACTTTATGAATTTTTTGCTGCAAATCCAAGGATGAATGTGAAATGTCTCTTCATCAATTCCACAAAACAGACTTTACCTTTCATGAGAGTGTGAGAGGTTATTGTTTTAAACTTTAGGTGAGTTTATGAATCTTTTGGTTTCTTAAAGCATTTCTTTTATGGTGGAAGAAATAGCTGTCCTCTTTCTGATATCTACTTTGTATGTTGGATATTGACTTTGTTCCCTTCTAAGACAGTCTCTAAATAGGAACTATATGTTAGTTGTGTTTTAAGAGATTCTATCTGGAATTCCACCCTTTACTGAGTGGAGCCTGTCAGAGAATGATGGAAAAACTTTTGGAGTGGAGCTATCCCAAAATTGAACCTGGTCTGCATGAGCCCAGTATAAAGATTAAAATTAATATGTAATAATGATTATATTTCATAACGTTTATTAATAATAACGAAAGTAAAAAAGCTAGAGTAAAAAGCTGCTAATCCAGCCGTGGTCATGGAGAAGAGAATGAGAGGCAGAGTTTCAGAACTTATATACATTGAAAACACTGTGTGCACAAAGGGAAAAGCATTCTGGGTAACAAAGAAAGGAATTTGGGGGAACATTGTTCAAGGTACAAAATTTCTAACTATACACCAGGGAGAAAGGGGAGATGTGCAAACATTTATTAAGTGCTTTGAGGGATGAGGAAGGACAGACAGACCAGTAATTTCATTGTTATAGAAAATTCCTAATGGGAAAACTCCCTTTACCAATGCAAATGGACAACTGTTTTAGAATTTATAATTTGGAGCCCTGAGACATTAAGTACCTTGCCTAGTCAATATGTCAGAGATGGAACTTGAGTCAGACCTCTCGCTCTTGAGCCTAGTTCTCTACTTCACCAAGATTAAGCATTTGCTTTGTGTAAAACATACATGCTAGCTTCTGTCCCTGAAAATCTCAGTCACTAAAAAATCTACTCGAAGGGCTAACCTTTTAGGAATTTGCCTCATCTTACCTTATAGGGAAATGCCACACTCGAGTGAAATTTATGTGTCCAGGTAAACAATCATCCCTGACTTTTTTTCTAGGCAACCATTACTGAAGCTGATGAGAAAAATCACTTCAGAATATTCCTATTCTTTGTTGTGACTTTATCTGTCTTTTGTCTCATTCATTATCATACGACAGGCTGGGATAACATGGAAACTTATTTGCATTATGTAGCACCCACTCTGGGACTACCTCCTTAGTTTGTCACTCAGAGAATCAGCAATATTACTAGTTAAAAGATACCCTAGCACTTCCCAGCTGGGTGACCCTGGGCAAGTCCCTTAACCCCAATTTTCCCTAGCCCTTAATACTCTTTTGACTTGGAAGCAACACTTAGTTTCAATTCTAAGACAGAAGGTAAGAGTCTTTTTTAAATACACTCTGTGTATCTGGACTCCTACAACTGTAATTTATGGGCCCCTACCAATACAGTACCTTTAATAGTCAGTCTGTTTGCTCAAAGAAAAGGCATTTGCTAAAGTGATAAAATAACAAATAGTAGCTACAAAACATTTCTTCTATTAACTCAAGGCACCATCTCCTGTAAATATACATAGTGTCAATGGGAAGAGGGAGTGTATACATAGAATATTTTGGTAACTAGGTATACATGTAGGGAATAGATATTGTGACCAAGGCAGCTCAAACCTCTGTCACTGCAGAGTCTTTCTCTTTCCTTACAGTTCTCAGGTTTCTCTCTAACCCTAGACATCATGTCCTGCTGACAAGATCACTTAGCTGGGCTCCCTGAATCTGCTTCTTCATGCAACTCAACTTAGGGTTCATGAAGTGACTTTCTGTCTCAGCTCCCTTCCTCTTTCTCTCTCTGCTGGACGTGGGATCTCCTAGTAGAGAAGTAGTTCTGTTGTATGGGAAGTAGGAAGGGAGATAACACAAGGATCTGGACTAAACTTGCCCTTTCATTGGCATAGAGAACTCATTAGGTCCTCCACCAATGTACCTTTCTACTCTTGGCAGACTTGAAGAAGTGATTAACTAAGAGGTTCAGTGACTTGCCCAGGATCACACAACTACTGTGTATTAGAAACCAGACTGGGCAGGTCTTTCCACTATATAATCTTTGACATGTGTATAATCTTTGACATGTGTAGTTAGAATGTCTTACTCCAGGACTATGTTCCCCAGAATGCCTTCAGTATTATTTCCCATAATTCCTTATCTTTTCATCCCCCAAGTTGCATGCTTACATTTTTTGTATATAGTTGTGTATAACTCCACCTCTTTCTCTCTTCTCTCACGACTGCTGCTGGGTTTAATTCCTTTTTTCTCTAGCTTTTTTTATTTTCTCTTACTTCAAGTTATTATTAATACATTTTGTAAAATATAATTATTGGCATATTTGGATATTAATTTTTAAGCTTACAGACAAATACATTAATTTAATTAAGTAAACATTTATCAGGTACCTAGCACGTTCAAAGACACTATGCTAGATGATGGGAATAAAAAGGTAAGTCACTCTCCCAAGATCACAGAGATAGTAATAGTAATAGCTAACATCTATATAGAACTACTATGTGCCAGGGACTGTGTTAATGCTTTCCAATTATTATCTTATTTAATCCTCACAATCCTGAGAGGCCTGTTGTGGCCATATTCCTAATTTTAAAGATGAGGATACTGAGGCAAACAGAAGTTAAGTGACTTGCCCAGTCACACAACTAGTAAGTAAGTGTCTGAGGCTGGATTTGAACTCAGGTTTTCCTGACTCCAGGCACTTTCTGTACTATGGTGCCCCCTTAACCGTCTATAGATTGTAACTCTGGATTTGAAACCAGTGCCTGAATTGCTAGAGGAGATTTGAGGTGGTAGCTATCACTTTCATTTAAGAAGAGGGGTAGTAGTCAGAGAAAGCTTCTTTGAGGAGGTGCATATTAATTGGGACTTAAAGGAAAGGAGGGACTCTGAAAACAGAAATAGAAGCCAGCATGACTAGAGATACAAAGACGGGAAAGGGCAGGATAGACATGTCCCTTGATGGTAACTTAAAAATTGAAATACATGAGATAAGAGAGTTAGAACAAAACAGTGGAAGACTTTGAATGCCAAAGTGAAGCATCTATAAAACTCTAAAGATTTAGTTGGCAATCGTACCCACTGAAGATTTTTGAGTAGAATGATGAATTGGGTGCCCTAATAGAAAAAGTCTCAAATTTGGAGTCAGAGAATGTAGGTCTAAGTCCCAAACAGCTGTTGGACTTTGTTCAAGTTGCTGACAATCTCTGAACCTCAGTCTCTTCACCTGTAAAATGAGGGCATTGGGCTGGATCTCTGAGTTCCATTTGAGCTCTAGCTCTATGGTACTATGGTTATAGTGATGTTGAAATTATTTCAGCTTTCAGCTGAGCAGTCTCTTGATTCTTCTCAGGACAAAGTGGGTGTTGTGTCTCTACTACTGGTCTCTGGGGTTCGCTCTTCCAAGGACAGCTGCAGTCTTTTTCCATCTTAAACCACTGTCTTGGCTAGGTGGTACTGGGCTCTCTTTAAGTGGAATATTACTGGCCTTTATTTTTCTAGCTTTGAATAGCACAGTGTCCATTTCATCTAGATTCCTGCTATCTTTCCACATGGCCAATACCCCTTGGCCTCAGATGAACAGAAGAAGCTTAGCTTATTGGACACCTAATGAGCTCAGCTCAGAGCTCTGACACCTGTCATGAAGGAAGTAGTAGAGATCCCTTATCTTCTGTTCACCAACTTTTCCCGGCCCAGACCCAACCCATGTTAATGTTGGCCAACCCAGATTCTGTTGGGTCTGGTGGAATACCGTTTCTGAGGTACTCACCCGACTCAGACTTAGACTGCGAGGTTGAATCCGATTGACTGCTACCAAAACATCTAGGGCAGCACGCCCTTACCAGTGCATTGCCCATCCACAACAAGCCATAGACTCAATTAGCTTTTAGAAAAGGCATGAACTCCAAAAAAAAAAAAAAAAAAGAAAAGGCATGAACTCAAATGGCAGAGCAAGAATGGCAACTTTTAAATTCTCTTCACACCCAAACCCTGATGGGCACTCTCCCATAAACACGCCCAGAATTTGTTTAGATGGGGAGAGAATGGGCACAGATTTAAAGTGCAGCGGTAGGGAAGATTAGATGCTGGGAGCATGTTTGTACAGGACAGCTCCCAAACTGTAGAACAGCAGAGCTATTGATATCCTTTGTCTTTCTGGAGAGAATGAGGCATTTCAAGGAGAGGGAGGGGGCGGTCTTCTGGACAGATGTAGTGTCTGGGCTATACCATTCACTCTACTTCTGGATTGGGCCAAGTAGTCATCAGCTGCTGGGCCAGTTCTTTACTGTACTCAATTGCTGTGAGGCTGTATCTGGCTGTTGGCTTGGTACAGATGCTCTTTAACTAAAAAGATCACTCAACTGCTGGGCCTCTGCTACCTGACCGGGTGAAGATCACTTGGCCATGGCATAGCTACTCCTTGACTGGACAGATAACAATGCCTCTGGGCCCTTTCCATAGTACAGAATTCCTCTTTTTTTTTTTTAAACCCTTGCCTTCCACCTTAAAATC
This sequence comes from Gracilinanus agilis, assembly GCF_016433145.1. NCBI lineage: Eukaryota > Metazoa > Chordata > Mammalia > Didelphimorphia > Didelphidae > Gracilinanus > Gracilinanus agilis. Next base: position 92,413,388 of record NC_058135.1, read on the forward strand.
AATACTGTATATTGGTTCTAAGGCAGAAGAACGGTGATGGGCAAACTACAGCCTGCAGGCCAGATGGGCCCCCTGAAATGTTCTATCTGGCCACACGACATTATTCCTGATCTGACAAATAAAATGAATAGGATACAATAGAATGAAACTTCAAAAGAGTTGCTTTAGAAACAGACTGACAGATGAGCATTTCCTTTCCTTTGGCCCCCTCTTTAAAAAGTTTGCCCATCACATTAAGGCATTGCTGGTGGAGTTGTGAACTGATCCAGCCATTCTGGATGGCAATTTCGAACTATGCCCAAAGGGCTTTAAAAGACTATCTGCCTTTTGATCCAGCCACATCACTGCTTGGATTATACCCCAAAGAGATAATAAGGAAAAAGACTTGTACAAAAATATTTTTAGTTGCACTCTTTGTGGTGGCAAAAAATTAGAAAATTAGAGAATGTCCTTCGATTAGAGAATGGCTAAACAAATTCTGGTATGTATTGGTGATGGAATACTATTGTGCTCAAAGGAATAAAGAACTGGAGGAATTCCATGTGAACTGGAAAGACCTCCAGGAATTGATGCAGAGTGAAAGGAGCAGAGCCAGAAGAACATTGTACACAGAGACTTATACACTGTGGTACAATCGAACATAATGGACTTCTCTACTAGCAGCAATGTAAGGATCCAGAGCAAGGCTGAGGGACTTATGAGAAAGAAAACTAGCCACATTCAGAGGAAGAACTGTGGGAGGAGAAACACAGAAGAAAAACAACTGCTTGAACACATGGGCTGATGGGGATATTATTGGGGATGTAGACACTAAATGATAACTCTAGTCCAATTATCAATAATATGGAATTAGGTCTTGATCAATGATATATGTAAAACCCAATGGAATTGTGCGTTGGCTAAGGGGGTTTAGGGAGGTTTGGGGGAGAGGGAAGGAACATGAAATATGAAACTAGGGGAAAATATTCAAAATTAAAATTAAAAAAAAGTTTGCCCATCACTAGGCTAGGCAATGGGGGTTCAGTGAATTGCCCAGGGTCACACACCCAGGCCTGGCTCTCAGTCCACTGATTTGCCCTTTCCATGGTATAGTATTCCTACTCATCAATCCACTCCCAGGGCTCGCTTTCCTATGATGAGACATAGTTTTTACCCTGCATGACTGACCATCAGCCTGGAAACTTTCTCCTACCCCCAGAGACCAAGACTCTCCATCCCCTCAGAACCATCCAATGAGGTTGATCCAGGTAGCCCACCTTGACCAATAGAGGCAATCCAGGTTACCTCATCCCTGACATCCACACTATAAGAGATTAAATCCATCTTCACTCAGGTGAAGACTTGGCAGCCATCTTTACTGGTGCTGCTCTCCCACCCCTCTTCCACCCTACCTGGTTCCTCCTTGCCTCCCCTCCCCGACAAGGACCCCACAGCCACCTCTATTGGCATCAGAACCCCCCCTTGCCTCCAATAAAGCCTTGCTATACCACCTCTGTCTCTTCCCTCTATTCCCCACTTCCTTTCCTCCAACAAAGCCTTGCTCTCTACTCACTCTCTTCTCATTTGTCTTAGGGTCAGACCCCATCAGATGGACTGAGAGGAGAAATCTATCCTCTCCTGTTCAAGATCTTCTCCAGTGAGGGACCTCACTCTTACTTATGATGATCACTTCAATTCCATTTCTCAGACTCCAGTTGAGACTTATGCAGACATTTGGGAATAAAGTTAAGGAATCATTCTATTGTCTTGGGGAAAGTCCAATGTCTTTGCTGGCCTTTTCATATGCATTTGAGCTATTCAAGCTTCAGACTCTTTGTAAGCTATAGAATGATTCCTTTCCAGCTGAAATGGCTACTACTATACTTTTCAATGTCTCTTACTTTTTTTTTTTTTTTTGTCATATAGAACTTTCCTCTTGTTGGTGTCTAAATAGGGCCCCAGGAAGATTTAGGGCAGTAGGAAGTGGAAGAATGGGTTAGGAATATTTTTTAAGAGTTCACATTTTTAAAAAAAAAAATGTATACACTGCTGCTGAAGTACTAAGACCATGACTCATCCAATCATCAATCATTCACATATTTAATATACATCATATACCCAATGTAAGCCAGGTAGATCCATGCGTGAGCAATTAGTGTGTGCTTTTTGTACATGAAATCCTCCCAAATGATATAATCCTAATGATAGTATGAGTTAAGCCCATAATAAGCAGGTGTGTGTGTGTGTGTGTGTGTGTGTGTGTGTGTGTGTGTGTGTGTGTGTGTGTGTGTGTACACCTATCTAAGTAGCTTTCCCTTAGTTTCAATGGGTCTTAGCCTCCACCATGGGATAGTCTCACACTTTCTGCTCCAACTTTGACGTGAGTCTACATAGAAACTAGCTCTCTCCCAGGACTGGTTGGTAGCAAAGATGAAGACCATAGGGCTGTGCACATTTGCACCTCCAGGGATGCACAGGGATAGCAAATGACCCCTTAGTGAAGGTCCTTTCATCCCTTAACACCTACTTAAAAGGTTTCTCCACTTTGGAATATTCTTTTCCTCAAAATGATCAAGGAAAGGAAATGGATCAGGGCAGTCCCTGATCAGACTCAGGAGTTTCCTGACAATCTCAAGAGATGCCTGGGAATGGGTCTATAGTCCACAAATTGAAGACATTCACCTGCCATTTACAGAGTGCTTAATAGTTCAAAGGAGTTCCATTTATTCCATTTCATTTGACTCTCTAAACCAAGATTGGGCAAATTTAGGCCCCTGACCTGAGAATGATTTTTTACACTTTAAAATATAACCTAGTTTGGCCCAAGCACCCCCTGCATGGTAGTACAAATATTATCCTCCATTTAACAGGAAAAAAAATTAAGGTTCAATGTCATTTATAACTTGTCCCTCATTTCTTTTGCATGGAGCATTGAGATTTGAGCCCAGATTTTCTGGGTCTTTGTCTCTACTATGCACTACTTCTGTCAAAAGTTCATCCTCATTAGAAGGATCATCATGGTACTGGGGGGAAAGAGCTGGATTTGAAATCAGAGGACCTGGATTTGAATCTAGCTAAGTCACTTACTGCCAATGGGCATATCATCTAACATCTCTGGGCCTCAATTTCCTCAACTGTAAAATGAGAGAATTGGACTAGATGACACCAGAGAGCCTTTCCAATTCTAACTTTATAATCCTATGACCTAAATATAGCCTCCAATGCCAGGAAAACTCTGTTTACACATACAAACATTCACCTAACTCACCCCCACCTTTTTTTTTTTTTTTGGTGAAACTCTGTATGAGTTCCTTAGACAGATTTCATTATGAAATTCAGTCCTGATTGGTCATCTCCATCAGCACAAGATTAATCTCTTGTATCAGCTGGTCCTAAACACCTTTTCCTGCCAAATCAGGCCTGGGGCAGGGCATGTTTCCCAGCTACAAAGAAAAGAGAAATCGACCTCAACCTGACAGGGTAGATGACAGAGACTTGTTATTATCTGAATTTTGGTGATCACATTTCTCTGTGTATCTCTTCATAACCTCAAATAATCAAGAACTAACAAAGAATGAGACATTGTTTTCGGACAAAGCTACTGATAACTTTGTATATTTATTATAGGGAATTTCTTTTTTCTTTTTTTTTTCCAATGGGAGGAAGAGAAATGGAAGGAAGAAAAAAAACAGATTTCTGATGAGTGAAGGAAAATTTAATTAAAAAAATAATTTACTGTAAATATATTCTACAAAGGGGGAAACGGAGACGCTAAGTTTCCTAATTTCTTATGATTCTGTGCTGCCTAGATGATAAATAGAAGTCAGAGCTCTGTGCCATGCTATTTTTAAAAATGTATTTATTTGTTTGTTACATTAAAATACCCAGGCAATTCCTTCCATCCCTCTCCTCCCCATACTAGAGAAAACATCATTTGACAAAAAGATACATGTATAAATAAAACTGTCATTTATTTCTATTGATCAGTTCTTTCTCTGGAGGTGGACACACACAAGTCATTCTTCAAAGAATATTTCTGTTGCTGAATATAATGTTCTCTTGGTCTTACTTGTTTCACTCTTCATAATTTCATAGAGGTCTTCCCATGTTCTTCTTTGTAGTATCCAATAATCCAGCCCTTCCTAGGGAAAATAAAAGCAGTGTGGCATAAGAAGGATATTAGAAAGTCCGTTTACCTTTCCACCTGTTGAGTAGTGAATGTTTCCATTGGGTTCTGGTCTTTCAGAGAATATAGGAAGTAAATTCTACACACTACAGAGTGTATACAGTCAGTCATCTGTAGGATACCTAATTTTCCAAATGCTAAAAAGTCATCACCATTATTCATCAGTGCCTTTTAGCAATGAAAGTAGAGAAATTCAGGATGAAGTATTTTATGAAACATTCATTATAATGAATTTCTCTTCCAAGGTCTTATTAAGTATAATATCACAGTGTCTGATAACACAAGGGACACTGTTAACCATGACAAACTGAGGTTATCCATGGGTAGCTAATAGATTTTGATTTCACTACTGCCATCATCATTCCATTAATAGGCTGGTTTAATTCCTATCTCCTTCCATTTCAGAGAAATAGAAAAGGTTTCTTTTGGTTACCATTTCATTTGCTTCGCCTTGCTCAGAGAGATGACTCAAGGGGTAAATCAGGAAGGAGCTCAGGACTTGTTGCCTCACAAAATGTTATAATAAAAGCTGGAGGATTGACTGGGAAAGCTTAGAGGCCCTGATGAGGGGGGAAAGGAGCTTTCCAATCTTCCTAAATAAGAGAGAGAGAGAGAGAGAGAGAGAGAGAGAGAGAGAGAGAGAGAGAGAGCGAGAGAGAGCACTTTCCAATCACATTCTTCATTAAAGAAAAAATGTCCATGTTCTTTTTTTCCCCATAGGTTTCATGTTTGAGTTTGCAATGAGTCTGCCTCTCTCTCTAGCTCCTGTATAGTCCAGTTGTTTCTCTCTGTGAAGGAGTTGTTCAGTCCTTTTTCGCCTGGTTTGGAAGAGGCTGAAGGACTTGGTTCTTGCAGCCTCATCTCCGCCTCCTCACCCCCTCTCCCCCTCCAGCTCCTGGCTGGAGGAGAGGGACTCTGTCAATCCTGGGCAAAAAGACAGAGCAGACAAAAGGTCATTTATAAAGAACTCTTTCCAGCCCCTCTTCTCTCCTCCTGCTCAAACTCAGAGCTTGAGCATTTAATAAGACTTCTCTGCCAAGAAGATTGAAAGGAAGGAAGAGGAGAAGAAGAAGAGGAGGAGGAGGAGGAGGAAGAAAGGTAGGTTTGTGGGGTTTGGATTTTCTCATCTCATTTGTTCTCTTCCAAATTATCTGCTTCTGAAGGTCAGGTTGGAAAAATACATGCCAAACTGGATATGAAAGATATGCTTGGAGAATCTGGGGGAAGAACTGAGAAGGGAGAATAATTCCCAAGATAAATGAAGAAGCATGAGGGATAAAGCAGGAGGACAGAGTGGCATACCTCCCAGGGGGCTAGAAAAGTCATTTTTTGCCTCAGGCAAAATGAAATTTGACATCCACCTCCTAACTGAGTAGATCTGGACACTAGTGAATAGGAGTTGATTTCCCAAGGCGAGATACCAGCCTGCCCTTCAGAACTATGTATGGCTTGGTTATGGAAGATGAGAGATACTTTTGAAAAAGCAGTGTTCAGATAGTTTCCTAGAATACATAAGCCATGTTCAGTCTTCTTCTGAAAGTTTTAGCCTTTTGTCTTTTAAGGAAAAAAAGTCTCAAATTCATATAAAGAAACTTGGTTTTCTGTATAATATAGAGAATGTGTGACATAGGAGGAGATATAACATGAAAATATAAAGAGTATGCATAATATAATATCCAGTGACTTCAGCCTGTGTGTCCGTACCAGGGAACAGAGTGCCAAGATTCTACCCACAAGAAGAAGGGGATTTAGCTTTTAGGTTACAAAAGTATCTCATTAGAGTTCTTCAGATAGAAGATACAGAAGTACTGAAAGCCTTCTCCTTCTGTAATGACTTGACAGGGATAGTAAAGCAATTAATGAAATTAAAAATTAAAAACATCACCTTTGTCCAAGTGTTTCAACCCCTTTCTTTATAACAGCCTGGTGAGAGATGTGGGAAACACACTGTTTCTTTTAAAGATGCAGAAACAGACTCAGAGAGCAAAGTGGGAGAGGTAGTAGGTATCAGGGTCAGTATTGGAACCCAGGTCTCCTGCCTCTAAACCTAGCATTCTTCCTACTCTACTATTTCCTCCTAAACACTCTGAATCCTGGAAGAAGATAATTTCCACAGTTTCCATCAGGCTGGAAGCTCATTTGACGTTGTTTTTCCCCTAATTAAGTTCTCTGGTATGTCTGCACTGCTGCAGTTCGTCCTAAGGATGTCTGAACAGGATAATTCACCTGGCAAGATTATCCCCATGCTTTAAACTGTGACTCAAGATGTCGTCAGCAGGGCTGAAAGAATCGGCCATCTCAGTGTAAATTTCTTTGAAGATAGTAGAAAAGCAGAAGAGTGGGTAACTGGGTAACTGGCACAAATGGCACTGACTTTGCATTCTTAGAACTCGGCATAATACCCTGAGATGATATTTTCACCGTCTTCAATCCTTTTTTCCTCCAGTATATAACATGAATGGAAACAAAACCAAATGGCCTTTTTCTGCTTAACTCATCATCTCTTCTTCATTTCCCTGCCCTTCATGCTGGTGCCCAGGAATGACATCAGCCGCCTGCCCCAGGGGATGCCAGCATCAACAGCAGAAATCTCAAGCTGCCCGGCCTTATTAGTTTTGGCCACTAAGGATTGGGGGGGGGGGATGGAAGAGGGGATGCAAAGGATTTTTCTTTTTAAAGCTCCTTCTCGATCCAACCATTCCAAGGTTTAGGTAGTTCCAAGGATCCTGACAGAATGTCCCTATGGTCTTGGCAAGGGTTCCTGGCTCAGGTGCAAGCCCTTCTCCGTTGTTCTGCATTTTCCTCGATAATATCAGAAAGCCACATCAGCATCCCCAGAGCAGACTCTCAACGGTGTCTCTGGATGCCTTTAGGTCTTTAGGTTTGGCTGTTTCTGTAACTCAGATTCAATCAGGAGGAAATTTTAAGGTACACGTATTTGACTAAAGAGTCCAACTAAATTAGTGTCGTTGGCTTCAAGTCAGCCTGAGGAATTTTGCTTCTGCCCTGGAAAACAAATGGCCTTCCTGGATGGTCTGAGGAGTGGGGGTGCCCGAGTAGTAAGCTCAATGCCCTTTAACAAGGAAACCCACCGATCCATCACAGGAGTTTCCTTTTCCAGACATTCTCCCACTGGCCGAGCAGGAGTCGAAGCAATTTATCTGCAATTAGTAATGGAGGAAGAGGATAATCCAGTTTCAATATGTAATTTATAAAGTGTTAGAAAAAGAAGTGGGGGCGGTTGGGGGGGGTGCCGAGAAAAGGCACCAGACAGTGTCTGCAAGGTTTGGAACTTTCCACCTCCGTGCTTGGCAGAGCCTGTGGCAGACACTGCTTTATTCTCTGGCCTGGACATGCTCAGCAAAAGGATTTCCATGGTACCTGGACATACTGCTCCATTCATTCAGTTACTTGATGAGGGCACTCTTAATACCTAGAAGAGTGGGTTCTGCTGGCTACTGGTGGGGAATACAAAAGCAGCAGAAAGTATAGGCCCCCCCCCGCCCTTGTTATTGCTAACTGGGGAGAAAAAACAAATATCTGCAGCGGGGGAAAGGAGAGGAATTTCAAGGCACTATATAATAGCTAGCATATAACATGCTATAATATAATGTAACGCAGTATACTATAATGTAATATCATATCTAGTGTTTTTAGAGCACTTTAAGGTTTGCAGAACACTTTACAAATATTTTGTCATTTGAGCCTCACAATAGCCCTATGAGGTACATGCTATTATTATCATACCCATTTTATAGAGGTTAAGTGACTTGCCCAGGATCACACAGCTTGTTAGGAGCTGAGGAAAGTCTGAGCTCATTTCTTCCTGATTGCAGGTGCAGTACTCCATTCACCATGTCACCTAACTGGATAGAATAATGGAAAGAGAGCTTGCTGGTCAAGAGACCTGAGTTCATAACTTGATTTTGACCCATCTACCAGCTATGTGACCTTAGGCAAGTTACAACCTCTAGGATCCTCGGTCTCCTTGTTTACAAAAATGAATAAGATCCTCTTGGTGCTCCTTGCCTCAAAGGGGTATTTTAGAGTAAGCGCTTTGCAAACTATGTGTATAATTTTGGTTCAGATGTGTGCCTTCATCAGAAGAGACAATTCTCAGGACAGAAACTCTCAACATCAAAGTATATTGGCAATTACTCTGTACCCAGGGTTCTCAGAGACTTGTCGGAGGCACGGAGACATTCACTCAGCCAAGATGTCAGAGGCTGGATGTAATGCAAGGTGGCTAACCCGAGTTATTATCATTGGGGTGGTATATTCCTGAAGGTCATAAAGGAGTTATAGGATGAAAATGGTCCTTTGGAAAATGCATCCTGACGTTACGAGACTAGAAGCAAAGAACCAATCAAGAAAGTTATTACTAGATTGATTAATCAGTGGAATGCCAATTCAGTAAAAGAAAAACTTAGTCAGTGAAATCTTTGCTATAGTGAGCGAATACCTGGCTTGTAGTGAGTCATTTGGCAAATCCCTAAGAAGGCCGTGGGCATACTGGAGCAGTGGTTCTGGAACGTTTCAGTCTCGGGACCCCTTTAGAAAATTACTGAGGACCCTCCCCCACCAAGAACCTTTATTTATATGGATTATTTCAGTGTCTGCCACGGGCTCAGCCAAGCTCAGAGGTGGAAAGGTCCAAACCTGGAATAATATTACTATATTAGACATTAAAACATCTTAGTATTATTATGAAAATAGGTTTGACCCTATGAACCCCCAAAAGAGTTATAAGGACCCCCAAAGGTCACCGGACCACACTTTGAGAATGACTGTGCTTAGGACACGTTCAGAGTAGATCAACCAGGGCACAGAAAGGCCTTGAGTTCATAAGGATTGGGGTATTTGGATCTTTGGGCTAGAGAAGAGAAGATTTGGGGCAGGAGGATGTGAACATTATGGTTACTTTCAAATATGTGAAAGACTGTCGAATACTTGAAGACGTGGAAAAAGGATTAGACTTGGTCTGTTTGTCTCCACAGGATAGAACCAGAAGAAGCTAGAAAGAGGCAAAATTAGGCACACCATCAGGAAAACCTCCTCATAATTAGAGCTGTGAAAAGCGAATTGGTTTGCCTCTTTTATTGGGAATCTTCACATAAGGGCTGGAAGATCTTGCTGTAGAGGGGTTTCTCAGTTACTATATGCCCCTGAGATATCTTCCAGTAGTGACACTTTGAAATTCTGGGAAAGTCACGATTTCTTCATAGACAAGGTGAAGTATAGGATGAATTGAGAGTACAGTAACGTGGATTCTGGTCTGATTCATCCATCAGACTCAGTGTTAATTAGGAGAAGACTTCTAGTAGAGAGCAACTGAACTCTTTCCTTGGTCTGTCCTGATCAACATTTTTATTAGTGACATGAATGAAGACATAGATGGCATACCTACAAAATCTTCAGATGATAAGATAATAATTCCTAGTTGTAAACAAGAGACAGAATCATGAGATGTAAAATGGATAATTTTAAATACATTAAATTAAAAAAGGTTTGTGGAAATAAAAGTAATCTAGTAAAGATGAGAAGGAAAATAGAAAACTAGGGGAAGAAATTTATAGACAGTTTCTTGGATAGAAGCTTCATATCTAAAATATATAGAGATGGGGGCAGCAGGGTGGCTCAGTGAATGGAGAGCCAGACCTAGAGACGGGAGGTCCTAGGTTCAAATCTGACCTCAGACACTTACTTGCTGTGTGACCTTGGGCAAGTCACTTAACCCCCATTGCCTAGCCCTTACCACTCACTCTTCTGCCTTGGAACCAATATACAGTATTGGTTCTAAGACAGAAGGTAAGAATTAAAAAAAAAAAAAAAAAGACTTGTTAAAGGTTTTTTTTTTTTTTTTAAACCCTTAACTTCTGTGTATTGACTTATAGGTGGAAGAGTGGTAAGGGTAGGCAATGGGGATCAAGTGACTTGCCCAGGGTCACACAGCTGGGAAGTGTCTGAGGCCGGATTTGAACCTAGGACCTCCCATCTCTAGGCCTGGCTCTCAATCCACTGAGCTACCCAGCTGCCCCACTTGTTAAAGTTTTAAAAAAAAAGTCTTAAAAAGAGAGAGAGAGAACTTTGTCAAATTTATAGGAATATGAGCCATTCCCCAATGGACAAGTGGTCAAAAAATAAAGGCAGTTTTTAGATGAAGAAATCAAAACTAGATGAAACTAGATGAAACTAGATGAAAAAATGCTGTCATAATTGATTAGGGAAATGTAAATCAAAATGACTGAGATTTCATCTCAAACTTATCAGATCAGCTAAAATGATAAAAGGGCAAAATAACAAATGTTGGAGATGATGTGGACAAGTGAGAACACTAATATACTTTTGGGGGCACACTGTGAATTGATCCAACCATTTTGGAGAGCAATCAGGAATTATGCCCAAAGAGTTACAAACCTGTGTATCTCTTTTGACACAATAACACCACTATTAGGTTTATTTCCTAAGGTAAATAGGGAAAAAGGAAAAGAATCTATTTTTATTTATAGTAGCTCCTTTTGTGGTGGGAAAGAACTCAAAACTAAGGGGATGCCTATCAATTGGGGAATGCTTAAAGTTGTACATAGGTTGAGATGGAATGTTACTGCATCATAAGAAATGACAAACAAGTTAATTTTTAAAAAAACACTGCAGAGTAGGGCAGCTGGGTGGCTCAGTGGATTGTGAGCCAGGCCTAGAGACAGGAGGTCCTGGGTTCAAATGTGGCCTCAGGCATGTACTAGTTATGTGGCCCTGGGCAAGTCACTCAGCTCCCATTGCCTAGACCTTACCGCTTTTCTTGGAACCATCACAGTACTGATTCTAAGATAGAAATTAAGGGTTTAAAATAAAAACAAAATGGGGCAGCTGGGTGGCTCAGTGGATTGAGAGCCAGACCTAGAGACAGGAGGTCCTAGGTTCAAATCCGGCCTCAGACACTTCCCAGCTGTGTGACCCTGGGCAAGTCACTTGACCCCCATTGCCTACCCTTACCAATCTTCCACCTATAAGTCAATACACAGAAGTTAAGGGTTTAAAAAAAAATTAAAAACAAAATATAAAAACAAAATAAAAACAAAATATGGAAAGGTCTGTGTGAAATTATGAAGAGTCAAACAAGCAGAACCAAGAAACATTGTTTAAAAAATAATTTGTATCTTTCCACCTACAGAAAAAGAACCGATAAATAGAAACCAACAAGACATAGTTTTAGACATACAAATATCTATTTGTCAAATGATGATATATTGTTTTACATATATTATCTCATTTAAGCCTCACAACAACCCGAGAGGACTATTATTATCCTTACTTTATGGTTGAAGAAACCAAGACACACAGATTAAGTGACTTGCCTTGGGACACCCAATTGGTAAGTTTCTGAGGCAAGATTTGAACTCAGGTTTTCCTGATCCCAGGGTTAATGCACTATCCATTATGATACCTAGCTACAATCTGACCAGCAACTAGATAGCATATCAAGAGGACAACTAGAACGTGAAGGAATAGAAACCATATTATAAAAGAATCCATTGAAGAATAATACCAGTTCCTGAGGCAGCTGGGTAGTTGAGTGGATTGAGAGTCAGGCCTAGAGACGGGAGGTCCTGGGTTCAAAGCCGGCCTCAGACACTTCCTAGCTGTGTGACCTGGGCAAGTCCCTTAACTCCCATTGCCTAGCCCTTATCATTCTTTTGCCTTGGAGCCAATACACAATATTGACTCCAAGACGGAAGGTAAGGGTTTTTTTAAAAAAATAATAATACCAGTTCCAAATAACAATTTACACTAAGGTTCACAAAATGCTTTCCTCTCAAAAATCTGTGAGGTTAGTAGTGTATTACCTTTTCTTTCCTTCCTTTTTTTCTTTTTCTCTTCCTTCCTTTCTCTTTTTCCTTCTCTTTTTCTTTTCCTCTTTCTTTTTTTCTCTCTCTCTTCCTCTTTTTCTTTCTTTCCCCCTTACCTTCTGTCTTAGAATCAATACTATGTATTGGTTCCAAAGCCAAGAAAAGTGGCAAGAGCTGGCAATGGAGATCAAATGACTTCCCAGGGTCACACAGCTAGGAAATGTCTAAGTTCAAATTTGAACCCAGTACCTCTCTCTCCAGAGGTTAAGTGACTTTCCCAAGGTCACACAGTAAGTGTCTGCGACTAGATTTTAAACTCAGGTCTTCCTGACTCCAGGCTATCCACTGTACCGTCTAGCTACTTAGAAACACATATGGCTTTGGGTTCCAATCTGGCCTCAGACACTCCTAGCCGTGTGACTTGAGCAAGTCACTTAACTCTGTTTTACCTAACCCCTGCCCTTCTCTATTAGATTTGTTACCAAAAAATTAAGGGTTTTTAAAAAAAATACAAAAAGAAATACATATGGCAAAAACAGAGCCAGGAAAACAATGCATAATTACAATTATATAAATGAAAAGATCCAAAAAGGAAGATAATCTGGACTGTGAACATTTTTACAACGTCAGTTGTTTTGAATTGGATGTTTTCCTTTCTTACAAAAATGTTCCAACCTAGAGTGTGAGTGAACAAAGAGAGGTTAGGCCTACAAATGAATGTGAAAGAAATCATGGGAACATCAGTCTAGAGTAGAGACGACCCTCAAATCCCTCTGTAATCCAGCCCCTTATTCCTCAGATGGAGAAACTGAGGCTCCAAGGGATTAAGCCATTTGTGCAAAATCACACTAGTAGTAAACATGAGAGGTAAAATTTGAACTTAAGTCTTTCGACTCTAGACCAGTTCTCTTTCTACTGTACCATGTTGCTCCCTTCAAAATCTGCCATTTGTTTTACTGTCAAGGAAAACAGATTGAGACAAGAAAGGGTTTGCCTGAGCCAGAAGTTTGGGAGCCAACAAGCAGAGCCTACAACACGGCTTCCTGACCTCCAGAAGGTAAGGAATTTTTCCTACTTCACAGAATTCCAAGCAAAGGTCCAACCCTTGGGGTGGCCAATTCTCTTTGATTTTATTGGGGAAAAAAAAAGTTTCCACAGAGGAAACTCATCACACCAATGCAGATCATCTCTTGCTCTGCTAATTAAAGTCTGAGAGGTACTGAAATGTTAAGTGTCTTGCCCACAGTGACACAGTGTGGCTTACCTTGAATCTGGGACTTCCTCATCCTGAGACCAAAGTTATATCATACTAAATCATCAATAAAAACGTTCTTAATGATATGAAGTGTCATATGCCCCCTTTTTTTTAAACCCCTACATTCCATCTTGGAATCAATACTATGTATTGATTCCAAGACAGAAGAGTGATAAGGGTAGGCAATGGGGGTTAAGTGACTTGCCCAGGGTCACACAGCTGGGAAGTATCTGAATTCAGATTTGAACCCAGGACCTCCCGTCTCTAGGCCTCTCAATCCACTGAGCTACCCAGCTGCCCCTCATATCCCTTTTGAACATACTGTCGTCATTGATATTGATCAAGGTTAAGGAATAAAGCATTTTGATTTTTAAACTTTGCATCAAAATAGCAGCACAAAGATGCAGGACATTTCCAAGGGAATTATGAGAAAGAACACTATCCACATCAAGAGAAAGAACTATGGGAGTAGAAACATGGAAGAAAAACATGTGACTTATCACTTATCATTCATTTATATGGGTATATGATTTGGGGTTTTGGTTTTAAAAGATTGTCCTATTGCAAAAATGAATAATATGGAAATAGGTATAAGTGATAACATTTGTATAACTCAGTGGAATTGCTTCATCAGCTCTGGGATGGAGGAGGGAAGAAGGGAGGGAAAGAAAATGAATCATGTAACCATTGAAAAATAATATTTAAAAAAAAATAAAAATTTAAAATGCAAAAAAAGCATTTTAATTTTTACATCCACAATCTACCAAACCTCAAAAAGTCTCCTTGAATTCAAAATATATTTTATTTATATATCTTCTTTTACCACTCTGGTTGGTTTTTCTTTTGAGGAGGGGGGCAGAAATTCTCAATGAATTGGATAAACTGAGGAATATTGATATTAAAATAAGATGGTTTGGTCCATTTGGGGTCATTAGAACCGAAAGTAAATAAAAACAAACAGAATTAATGAAAAGAATTTATTAAGCACTTACTAAGCCCTGAAGATATAAATACAAAAGCAAGAGAGTCCCTGACCTGTGAAAGCACGCCTCCTAATGAGGAAGACACCCAGAGAAGAGTGGTGGTGTGTAACTAGAATCTTGTCCCCCTGGACTTCATCTCCCAGAATCCCTTTCCCTTGGTCCTCATGTTGTGTCCTTACAATTTGAAGATAAGTATGTTTAACTCTGCCCCTCTCTCTCTCTTCTCCTGCAAACACGATCTGGGAGAAACTCCTCTTTACTCAGGCTACTACTGTCCTCTACTTCAAGTGATTATTAATAAACTTTATAAAATATAATACTTGGAGTATTGGATATTGATTTTTAATCTTACGGTGGCCAAGGAAGGGGGCTGTGCTCTAGAAAGTCATAGGAATGGCAAATAGAACAATTGGACAGTCCATTGACAAGCTCTTTTCAGGCTCTCTCCATACCATACCATTTGCACTTCAGCCATCATCCCAATCTCCTCAACTACAGAAACTTGGATTCTGCACCGTCCCCATAGCAATGATGTATCCGTAATAGGGGAGATTTCTCCTTGTCTCGTCCAGATCTAGCTCTCCACACCACTTCTCAGATGTCTCCAAATCATTCCTTCTGGCCTTCTACTCCCTTCCCCAGGCCCCTTGAGGGCAGGCACTGTCTTGCCTACTTATATTTTATTCCCAGGGCTTAACATGGTGCCTAGCATGCAGATGCTAAATAAATATTTTATCTATCCACCCATCCATCTATCCATCCATTCATCTGTTTAGCCAGCTAGACATCTATCTTTCCTGAGGCAATGGAAGTGGGGTGGGGTAAGAGTATTCACATTGTCTGCAGGAGAGAAAACAGTCAAAGTGAAGATGAAAAAGCATTGTTCCAGAGCTGAGCGCCTTAGCAATTGCTGGGTATGACCTCAGGTGCTCCAGAGAACTCAAGTTACAATAGTGTCTTATTTGGAGATCTATCCATCTATCTATCTATCTTCTATCTATCTATCTTCTATCTATCTGTCTGTCTATCTACCTATCTATCCATATATCTAGCAATCTATCTCTCTATCTGTATAGATATAGATATAGATATAGATATAGATATAGATATAGATATAGATATAGATAGATATAGATATAGATATAGATATAGATATAGATATAGATATAGATATAGATATAGATATAGATATAGATATAGATATAGATATAGATATATCGTGGTGGCCAAGGAAAGGAAAAAGTCTAACTGCCTTATTTTATTCAGATAAGGAAATCAAGGTGCAAAGAAGTTAAGGAACCTTCTCAATGTCACACAGAATTCGTGATAGATGTGGGACTTCCTGATTCCCATTCCAGTGTCCCATCTACTCCTCTCTACTGCTTTTATGGTAGCAATACAGTGGTTTCTCTGGCCTGCACTACCTGAAGGCCAGGTGTGTGCTACATTTCCCCTCTCCCTCAGGGCTCTCCAATAATCTTAAGGAGGTTTACAGGTGTCTAGTCTATCTCCCATTGTCTAACGTTCCCACGAATGGTGTTCCTCCAATTTTAGGTTTCTCCTGCACCCTAATAATTTGACCACTTAACAGTCAGATTAACTTTTGCAAATGAATATCTGATTTGAAGGTATAGCAAGAACCAATATACAGAGAGTCTCTCTCGCTAACACATGAGAATATAATTGCCCATCTCCCCTCCGCCATATCTCTTTGGTTTCTGGGAAGGAAATGAGGATTAGATTCACAGATTAACTCATATTCCTTATATAGCATGGTCCACCAAGTTCCAAATTCAGAACCTACATGGGGCTCAAGTTCCAGCCACTTTGGCTTCTTGGGACTGCCCTGCTGGACTGCTAGCAACATCTGGCCTCCAGAGTTATCCTGGATTGAACTCTGGCTCTGGCTATGGGTGACACTTTCACCAACTCCTAGAACTCAAAAAGAAACTAAACAAGACTGAGACCCCAACACCAATTCCTGGGGTCACAAGACCGAAGGTGGAGGGAGAGATAGTCTTTTACCTCACCCAGCTCATTTGATGCCTCCCGTGCCATGGTTAAACAGTGCCTTTCACCCCCTGGACACTGTCAGAAAGGGAAAGAGACTCTTCCAGGCTGGTACCTTAAAAGACAACCTGTTTCAACTCTAGCAAATGGCAAAGGCTTCTCCCACATACTGTAGTAGAATGCAGAATGTCTTCTGTCAGAAGCAGGTCCCTACAAATCTCCCATTTGAGTGCCCAGTCTTGGGTGTTCTGAGCATGTGTCAAAGCCCTACTACAATAGAAAAAAAAAACAATTCTTATTTCAAATATTTTAAGGGAAGGACTTTTATACAGGCAGCTTCTTATTCTCATTTCACTATTTAAAAAACTCACCTGAGTTACATCCAAGGGCAGAAAATTTCAGATAAAAAATAATCCATTCCCAAAATACCCAGTGAGACTGGGAGGCCTAGCTGAACTCTTCTACATCACTTTCCTTTTAATCATTCTATTGAGAAAGGGATAGGAGTTGGCAAAAGCTGAAGAAGATAATGGCTGGGAGTTCGAATTCTGACTCTCATAGGTTAAAACTTTCTGTTTTCTCACTGTTAGAGGGGAAATTCAAAGAAGCTTTGTTGGATGTTTGATAAATACTTTGGTCTGATAAATTCTCACAGAGAAAGTCACTTGGGTTAATTAGAAACAGTCCATTTATTCTAGAAACAGTCTGCTACTATAGCAGAAAGGCTGGGCAGCATAATTTTATATTTCTGAGTTTGGAAGAGTATAGTGTAAGCGTCTATACTTTAAAGTATGACTCACCCTTTTTTATAGTTTTTTAGTGCTAAAAAGGGCAGAAAAAGCACTCCTGCATAAAGTAAAATAATGTCAGCTGGCAAGAGATATAAAGTATTGTCTCTTTCAGAAATAAATATTTGATGCATGAAAGAAAAGAAGTAAAAGAACTTTTATTTTATTAAAAACGGTTAAAATATGCCTTTCAAATGTTTTCAGATAGGATTTGAGCAGTTTGGACAGAAAATGAACTTGGTCTCTAAATATAAAAACAGGTCACTTTGTCAGAGATGTAGGATGGTACCTTGTTTGCACAGGAATAGCTTGGTGGTTTAAAGAGGGCAGAGAAAGAACTCTTATTGACTATAATTGGGAAAATATGGGATAGATAAGTGACTTAGTAGATAGAGCACCAGGCCTGAAGTCAGCAGGACCTGCCTCCCAATGTGACCTCAGATACTTTCTAGCTATGTGATCCTGGGCAAGTCACTTAACCCCATTTGCCTAGCTCTTGCTCTTTTGTTGTTACTAGCACAGAAAATAAGGGCTTTTTAAAAGGGAAGAGAGGGGGAATCTTGGTGGATAGAGAGCCAGACCTAGAGATAAATACTTAGTACCAATTTTAAAAAGATAGAAGGTAAGGGTTTAAAAAAGAAAAAGAAAAAATTGGGAAAATATAAGTACAAAGAAATATAGTTCCAAGGGCACATAATGAGATAAAGGACCATGATGAGAATTTAGAGCTACTATATGTATCAACTCTTATTTTGCATAGAACTGTTTTAAGACTTAAGATGATCAAACTTAAAATAGAGAGAAATCATAACAATTTGGAGACTGATAAGTTATTTTTTTTAACACCATCTGTCTTAGTATCAATTCTAACACAGAAGAGTGGCAAGGGTTAGGCAATCAGGATTAAGTGATTTGCCCAGGTCACACAGATAGAAGGTATCTGAGGCCAGATTTGAACCCAGGTCTTTCTGATTCCAGATCTGCTGCTCTATCCACTGTGCTACCTAGCTTCCCCTTAGATATGATTTTTAAAGGACCATTGAAAGGGATATTTGGTGAGTTATTATCAAGTATTATTTCTAAGCTATTACTAAGTTATTTTTTTAAACCCTTACCTTCCATCTTGGAGTCAATACTGTGTATTGGCTCCAAGGCAGAAGAGTGTTAAGGGTAGGCAATGGGGGTCAAGTGACTTGCCCAGGGTCACACAGCTGGGAAGTGTCTGAGGCCAGATTTGAACCCACGACCTCCTATCTCTAGGCCTGGCTCTCAATCCACTGAGCTACCCAGCTGCCCCCTATTACTAAGTTATTAAGTGAGAGATGAGAAAATGAGTGTCAGGAGGCTCTGGTTTAAACCATTTAGAGCAGTGATTCGTAAAGTGGGTGCTGTAGTGATCCAGGGGAGGCGGTGATAGCCACACTTTTTTTTGTATTACATTCTAATTTGTATTACATTCTATTCTGAGTTCAATAAATAGTTTCATAATTTCCAGGAGGTGCTAACTAATATTTTTTCTGGTGGTAGGCCAAAAAAGTTTGGGAACCACTGATTTAGAGGTAGAGAAGATAAGAGGCTGAGGCTAGGGCTAAAGAAGGGAAGGATAGGGGAAAGGAATAATTTATAAAGCTCCTACTATCTGCAAGGTCCTGTGTTAAGCACTTTACAAATATTATCTCATCCGATCCTCACAACAACCCCTATGAGTTAGGTGCTAGTATTATCCCCATTTTATAGTTGGTGAAACTGAGGCAGGAGGAAGTGGAGTGACTTGCCCAAGGGCACCCAGCCTGTAAGTGTCAGAGGCCAGATCTGGTCCTCCTTTCCCACCACTGGCCTCCCAGCTGCTAAAAGAGACTGAAGGCTTTCTTTGAAGAATAAGTTATTGGGAGAGGAAAAAAAATAGGCCTGTCTAAGATGTTTGAAAAGATAATTGGCCGGAAGAGTTGGCCAGCAGAAGGTTTCCCCTACATAAATTACTGATTTCTGCAGAGAAGTTCAACTGCATTGAACCAAGGCTGAACTGAAGTTCCAGGTACCCGGACTGATCTTGAGAGAAAGATGGAGCCTCTTGGACATACTCATGCTCTCTGCTGCCCTCCTCTGGTTGAGAGGGAAAAGCAGAAAGGAGAAAGGTGGTTTTGTTATCGTTTTGATTTGAATTGAATTGAATTGAATTGAATTTTTTAATCAATTACGTGTAATAATACATTTCCACATGAGTTTTCCAAAGTTATATGATCCTAATTGTCTCTGTCTCTCCTTCCCTTCCCCCTCCCAGAGCTGGCAAGCAATTCGACCTGGGTTATACCAGTATTATCACGCAAAACATATTTCCATATTATTCATTTTTGTAAGTGAACAATCTTATAAAACCCCAAACCCAAATCATATGCCCAAATAAACAAGTGACAAATCATATGTTTTCATCTGCATTTATGCTCCAGCAGTTCTTTCTCTAGAGGTAGATAGCATCCTTTTTCATAAGTCCTCAGAATCGTCCTGGATCGTCGTATTGCTGAGAGAAGCTAAGTCAATCACAGTTGATCATTCCACATTATTGCTGTTACTGTGTACAGTGATCTCCTGGTTCTGCTTATTTCACTCTGCATCAGTTCATGTAGATCTGGCAAAGAGATTTTGCTGCTGTTACACCGAAAGAAATCCTGAGGTTTCATTGGAGATTGCAGCCTCCTGGTGAATGAAAAGCAGAATTGGCTCTTTGATTTGTTCAGAGACAGCTTGAGCTGTCTTGCTGTGAGCTCCGTTTGCTCAGAAGCTAATTGGACAAAATAGCAGCCTGATAAGAAGATAAGTGCCTGAGCTGGTCTGAGCTGCGGCCTTCCTAGAGTCAGCCTGAGGAGTCTGACAGTTCTCTGGCTTGGGTGGAATTTCATACATATAAATTAATAATCAACACTTTCCCAGAGTCATTTTGAGGAGGCTTCTCTGGAGAGCTTGTAATAGACCTTGCTGGCTCAAGAATTGAAGAGAAGAGCTATAGAATTGTAGATAAGCAGACAAGCAGTTAGCAGAGAAGCAGTTTTAGGTGGTGCAGGGATTCCTAACTGGACCAATGACATCAGAGCCAACAGTCCGGAGTCGTGACTTGCCTTAAGCACGCGAGTTTTCCTCGCTGGTCTTCCTCCTGACTAGGTTCTCATCCCCACAGGTATGGAGTGCATTGGTGAGAGGGCATCAATCAGGTTCACATGTGGGCTGTGATGTGTATTATTTATGTACTTGCTGTACCTATAATATTATTTCTTTTGCCTTACTGTAAATGGTTATGCTTAAGATAAAAGGGGACATTATTGTGAGGGGCTGGTTTGTATAAATGGAAACTAAAGCTCAAAGAGGTTGAAGAATCTTCTCAGTGTCAAGCAGAAATGTACAGTGATAGATTTGAGGCCAGAATATAAGCCTCCTGATTCCCAGACCAATGTCCTGTCCATGATGCCATTCTGCCTTTACGGGGCTCAAGAGGAAAAAGTGGTCCCCAAATCCATCAGGACCCTCTCACTAACTCCATCCCAAATTATAGGTTAACAGACGTATTATATTTACCCTCAACAGCTACCCCTACTCGTCTGTATCCCAAAGAAATCAAAGATAGGGGGAAAGAACCTACTTGGATAAAAATATTGAGAGCAGCTCTTTTTGTGGTGGCAAAGAATTGGAAACTGAAGGGATGTGCCTCAATTGGGGAATGACTGAACAAGTTGTGGTAAATGCTTATAATGGAATACTATTGTGCCATAAGAAATGATAAACAAGACAATAAAAAAAAACAACCTAGAAAGATTTACATGAAGTGTTGCAAAGTGAAGTAGGCAGAACCAGAACATTGTACACAGTAATAGCAATAAAGTACAACGATCACCTGTGAATGGCACCTATTATCAGCAATGCAAGAATCCAGGGCAGCTCCAAGGGACTGTACCTACTGCTGTGAAAGGAACTGAGTCTGAATGCAATTATTCTTCACTTCATTTCCTCCATGAATTTTTCTCTAGTATAAGTGATATGCATCTTCTTTCACAACATAATGGACATGGAATTAGGCATTGCATGATAGCCTATGTACAAGCTATATCATTTTACCTGATGTCTTAGGGAGGGAGGAAGGGTAAGAGGGAGAGAAAGAATATAGAGCAAAAAATGTCAGAAAATGATTATTAAAGTTCTATCCAAATGTAATCTGGAAAATATATTTTAAAAAAAAAACCAATTACATCTAGTATAATGAGAGATTTGGAATTGACTCATGGGGTGGCCATCTTTCTCTGGGAAGCAAAACCTACTGGCCTGAGGAAAGGTTGGAAAGAGAGGGAGTTAAGTAGCCAGCAGGAGCTTGGGTGAGAAGTGTGCTGCCCTGTGGGGGGACATACACCCCATGCCCTGGCCATTACAGTGGGATAAGAGACAACATCTAGTCTGAATGTACCTAAACAGATCCCTTTGTGATTCTCCTTTCTTCTAGAGCTGAAAGCCAAAATGAAAACCACGGCCCTGCTGGTTTTGCTGAATTTGCTGCTAGGGGGACATGCCATGTCCACCAGCCGCCTCTCTTGCTACAGAAAGATTTTAAAAGATCGCAACTGCCACAATATTCCCGAAGGAGTGGCAGACCTTAAACAGATTGATGGACACCTTCAGGACCACTTCTGGGATGGAAAAGGATGTGAGATGATCTGTTATTGCAACTTCAGTGAATTGCTGTGCTGCCCAAAGTAAGGAGGCTTTCTTGCAACACCTTGATAACCGTGAACTTACATGAGAATGTAGAGAGCGCCTTCTTTTTTCCGTCTTAGAATCACTATTATGTATTGGTTCTAGGGCAGAAGAGTGGTAAGGGCTAGGCAGTGGGGGTTAAGCGACTTGCCCAGGGTCACATGTCTAGGAAATGTCTGAGGCCAGATTTGAACCCAGGACCTCCCATCTCAAGACCTGGCTCTCCATCCACTGAGCCACCCAGCTGCCCTGTGCCTTCCTTTTAAGTCTGCCTTTGTGGGGTTAACAAGTCTCTTAATCGCCACAGGCCTCAGTTTCCTTATTTGGAAAGTAGAGTTTGGACTCCAGTGGGTTCAAGTCCTACCTGATATTTGCTATCTTTATGACCCAAGACAAATCTCTTAAATTCTCTGGGCCACAGTTTTCTCATCTTTAAAATGACAGAGTTGGACTAGATAGTTTCTGAAGTCCCTTCCAACTCTGAAACTCTAGTCCTGTGAGATCCACTTAAGTGATTTTGCTAAAAGTAGGTAGACATGAGTAAATTCTGTAAACATCTTTATTAGAGAAACCTTGTTTAAGGAGAATCTGCTGTTTCAGAAGTCTGAGTGTTTTCACAAAAGAAATCGATTTTGTGTGGTTTAAAAGGTAAATGAATACTCGGACCTATCTGAATCCTAGACTCGGAATTTTATATGAGCCTCTGTGCTCAATCTACCAGAAAGAGTGCTCCATTTTGCCAGGAATGATTCACTTACGATTGCAATTATAGAATTAATTAAGAACAATGGGCCTTCTATTGGGAATAAGAAGGCAGAAAAGTCCAAATGGAGGGAAAGGATCTTTTTTCAAGGAAAAGTTTGCCACTTTTACCTCTAAAATCATCTAGAGGCAAACAAACTACTTGAAAATTCAGCAACTGTAATGGAAATCTGCCAAACAGCACAGGGTCCTCCTGAAAGCTAAAGAAGCAGGAAGGCCTTTCTCTTCCCCACCCCCAAATGATCTTGGAGAGTTGTTGGGATATCCGTTTCTAGGGTCTCTCTCAAATACCTTGTATTTTTGTGGTTCATTTAGCCTGGCAACGTGCTTTCAGAGCACAGGCTCCTCAGTCTCATACTACAACCACAGACTACCTAGTCTAACCCTCCTCATCTTACAGAAGAGAAAACTGAGGCCCATGAGGAAGGAAACAAGCTTTATTATGTACCAGGAACCTTACAAATACTATGATCTCATTTGTCCCTCACAATAACTCCATAAGAAAGGTGCTATTATTATCCCCATTTTACAGATGGAGAAACTGAGTCAAGGAACGGTTAAGTGGCTTGCCCAGGGTCACACAGCTAGTATGTATTTCAATCTAGATTTGAACGCAAGCCTTCCTAGAGGCAGCCCACCTTTATGCACTGCGCCGCTCAGCTCTCTGGGAAGGTAAACGTGAGAGTAGTGTCAGAGGTAGAATTTGAATCCATGTCTTCTAACTCCAAAACCACTTCTCTCTTCACACTGCCCTCAACCTTCACCAGGAACCTGTAGGGTAAGGTAGGGATCACAGAATCTCAGGTGGAAGTGGACTCGGGAGGCCATTTGATTCCATTTGTATCTAAAAAGCACAATCCCCTTTACAAAATCCCCAACAGGCGTCCAGCTCCTCTTCAAGATATCCAATGAAGGAGGGAGGCAGAAGGAGGGAGAGAACAAGCCGTTATTAAGCGCCTCCTCTATGCCAGGCACCCTCCTGTCTGATCCTCACAACAACCTACTCCCCCTTTCCCCAGATAATTCATTTCTAATTCTTAGACAACCCTGTTAGAGCTCCCCTAAATTTGTGACTCTGGAAAATCTTCCCACTGTTCCCAGTTTTGTCCTTCGGATAAGGAGGGCGAGTCTGACCTTTGTCACGCTGGCCCCTCGAACACCGCAAAGCATCTTATGCCTCCTCTTCCCCACCCCCCAGCAGGGTCTCCTGTCTCTTCCCAGCCCTGCTCCCCGTCCCCTGCACAAGGTCTCCTTTGGCCACCCCTTTCCCGGAGTGCAGCGTCCAGAAGCATCATCGTGGAAAGCAGGGCTCCCTGAGGGAGTGCCTGGTCCACACGACTCGACTCGCTAACTACTAGTTCATAGCACCGGGAGAAGAATCCAGGGCTTTCCACTCTTAGCCCATCCGTGGATAAGCATCCATTAAGCATCTCTGATGCGCCAGGCACTTGGCTAAGCCCGGGAGAAGTGGGAGGGAGGGGAAAAAAAGGAATAAGACGTATATTTTTGGACATAGCTGATGTGAGAATGTGTTTCCCTTGGATAAGCACGCTTATAAAAATCATCTGTGTTATATTCCTGTTGCCTATAAAAATACATAATAAAAAACACCAACAAAAAAGCTAGGCCCAGCACCTTGATCCGCTGGGGTTAACCTGTGATTTGGGGGGTGTCGAAAGCTCTCCAGGAGCATCTTCCTCCTCTCAGGCAAATCAACACCTTGTCTGGAATTTGTCCTAAGGTCAGGGCGCGTGGCCCGGGGCCCATCCGTTTGGGTTTTGAAAAGATATTTTATAAGTGTATTTCCACAGAACTGGCTTCCTCAGGAATCCTCTGTAATTGTTGTTTTTATGCATCTACAAACAGTGCTCTGAGAAGGGATCTCTAGGCTTCGCCAGGCAGCCGCCCAGGATACAACAGCAGGTGTTAGGATCCCTCGTCTTAGGGAATGGCTTGGACTTGACCAGCCTATAAGGGACCAGGTGTTACTGACTGGCTCCAAGGCCTGCCCTAACTCGTACTGAGTTGCCTGTAACCCCTGGACAAGGGCACCCACGGTATGACGTGAGAGGGCTTTTGGAAGGAAAGAGGCACCAATTTAACAGATTTCCTAATGTTTATTATAGAAATAAAACTAAAATTTGTCTATGCTCACTAGTATTTCTGGATTGTAATTAAACATCTGCCTTTTTTCTTGTTTTCCAGAACCGCTAGCATATTTTTTTATTCATGGACAATAGGACTGAGATGAATTAATTACTCTGATCCAAGGAAATTAGATGTGCCTTATGTCCTTTTTGTGCTTTAAATGCATTTTTAAAAAGTGGCTACATTTAAAATCCAGGGGACAGGGTACAATTCTAGCCCAGCAAAACATTTTGTAAACGAATACTTCCTCATTTCTACCTGCATTTAATGAATGGCTGTGATTTCTTTCAGAGACATCTTCTTTGGGCCAAAGATCTCTTTTGTGATTCCTTGCAACAACCAGTGAGAATCTTCCTATCTGTCATAACTAGTAGAGAGCAGGCTGTGGAGCCAAGAACACCCAGGTTCGAATCCTGACTCTAGTTCTTACTAACTGTGATCTTGAGGAAACTGCTTAATCTTTTGGAGCCCAAGATGCTTATCTGTAAAATGGAGATAATAAAACCTACTTCCTAAGGTTGTTACGAGACTCAAATAAGATAAAATGCTTTGCAAAACCTTAAAGTGCCATGTGTATTCTAGACATAACCCCAACAGATCTGCATAATAATAATAATAATAAAAACTCTAACTGTTATGAGAAGTTGCTTCTATTCAGTATTGTTGCTGTGGAGTCATTTCAGTCATGTCTGATTCTTCATAACCCCATTTTAGGCTTTTCTTGGCACAGATATCTGGAGTGGTTTGCCATTTCTTTCTCGAGCTCATCTGACAGATGAGTAAACTGAAGCAAAGATTTGTTCAAGGACCCACAGCTAATGTCTGAGGTTCCATTTGAACTCATGAACATGAATCTTCCTGATTCCATGTCCAGTACTAAATCTACTCCGCACCACCAAATTCTTATTTGATGCCTTAAGGCAAAATGTAAACTTGTCATTGTCCAGGGTAAAAAAAGTTTGCCAGGCTGGTGACAAAAAGACAAAAAAAAAAAAAAAATTCTGATTTTTTTTTCCCCTCTTCGTGGATGCTGATGGCAAACTGTTTTATAAAACAATCTTATGGATACCTTTTGTTTTTATAATCACAGTCATTTCCAAATGTTTATCCTTCCCCTCCCTATGTACACGTACACAAACCCATCCCTATAACAAAGAAAAACTATTCAGCAAAAGCAACCAATACGGAATTCACATCCTGATTTTTAATTTAGTGGATTGGCCCATTTTCTATAGCTATTCAGTATAAACCAGAGAATATCTCTCACCCACCCTGTTAACATCTATGACCTCTGATCACATATTTTCCTAAGAAAACCCTCATATCTAACTTGACCCCTGGAGTCTTAAAGAAAAGGGCCTTCAAAGGCCGTCTGGGAACATGCGCTCCTGAAGTGTACACAACTGCTACATGACATAATTGCGTGTCGCCTTCATTCAGTTGATCCTTAATCTAAAGTAAGCTTAATAAAAGTATTGGAGGCAACTTCCTATGTCATCTCATCCTGCAAGTAAAATCCACAAAATGTCACTGACAACGTTCTTTGAAGTCACCTGTTAAGCACATGGAGTCAAGGAAAGAGGGTCGCCAATATGTACAATAATAAAACATCAGTTCAACATTCTTCAAATGTACAAAAACAATCCTTGAAATGTTCCACATTCTACAAAATTCTCTTACTGAGCAATACAAACAATCCAAATGCTCCAGCTGGAGTCAGGAAGATGGGTTCAAATACAGCCTCATACAATGCCTAAAAATTCACTGAATCATTGTCTGCCTCAGTTTCCTCATCTGTAAAATGGGAATAATAATAATAATGCCTACTTCATAGGATTGTTGTAAGGATAACACAAGATTACAAATTTAAAGTAATTTACAAACCTTTATAAATGTTAATAATTATTATTGTTGTTGTTGGTAATGATAATTTAAGATATTTCTACCAATACCCAAAGTTGAAAAGTAGGAGAAAAAAAAATCACACCCCTAGTAGTCTTTTTGTTTACATAATGCCTGACTGATGGCTTTGCCTCCTCTTGTCTCGTACCTCTCTCACGTGAAATGATTCTTTTTTGAGCTTACAAAGGCATAGAATAAGGAACCCTGTCTTTCTCCCCATGCTCTAACGTCCTTCCAAAAGAGAAGCTTCAGTCTTTGTTCATGAGAATTATATGTATTATCATCAGAGAAAGAATAGAAATGGAAAGAATGGGCTTTCTAACAACCATTCTCATATTAGGAGGATGAGAAAAAAACAGTACTTGGAAAATAAAAATTCTATGTTTCATAAACTAGTACTACCAAGTTATTAATTGAGAAAACTAAGCAACACTGATGATAAACATATTTGTCCCGTTTATCTTGTCCTTTCTGAAAACTACTTTGTAACATTAAGTTCAATTTCTAACACACAATAGCAAATTACAGGAGGGAAACATCCTGTTTCACTTCCAGAAAAAAAAAAAAGCTTTTATGAACAATATTGCATGTAAAACACAAATGTTGAAAAAGCCGGCTTTATAGAACTCTTGAATGATTACACAAGTTCTTTCTGCCGGTACACCTATTCATAAAAAACAAATACTTTGTTCAGCCAGAGTGAATGAACAATGAATTGATGCCACATATTAGCATTCAAGTTTTATGGCAACTTCTAGTTATATTGAAAAATCAACTAAACTTTCCTTTATTCTTCATAAAAATACTCAGTTTCAGATGGCAAGTACTTAAGTAGAGTTATAAAATTTTGCTTTCTTTATATGCATGTGCCAAGCTCTCATTAAGAGAGACTTCATATACATATTCGTCTACTGAACACATTGCAAGCAAATAATAATACTTTTTAATTAGTGATTCTTTCTCCATAAAATTTCTCTGAATTTTCTCCAGCCTATAGATAGCCTTTGCCTTTATTTTTTTTTTTAATTCTGTGGTTTAGTAGCTTACCTTAAAGAGCCATTACAGAATTGGCAGCATTCCACCAAAATTATGAACAAATATGCAGAGGAAAAATTAAAGATGGAAACTTTGCAAATTGTCCCCCCTATAATTACAAACATACAACGACTTGTCTTTCCACTAAAGTTAATTTCACATGAAATTAATGGGCCTTTTAAAACTCCATAAATAATCATGGAATCACAGTTTCTTCTCCCTTCTCCCCTAAAAAACATTTTATATAGTGAAATAGCATGATAGGGGAAAAAAATTCATCCCATTTTCCATAGGCACAGAGAGCTTTTATCTAGACTTTCCCCCCATTATCAAGTTTAACAAAATTTTGGATGATTGGCAAGTGTTTGGCAAATTTGCAAAAATTCGTTCAATTTAATTAAAATCATTTTAACACTTTTGTAATGTAATTGGGCAATTGCATTCTTCACATTGCCACCAAAATGTTATAATTTTAAACTATTCCATTTTTATAAGGGACTTCTAGAAGACAAAATATATCTTTCATAGATTTTCATTTTCATACCTATTTTCATTAAAAAGCTATAGTTGGTCATTTTTTTTTTAACCCTTACCTTCCGTCTTAGTCAATACTGTGTATTAGCTCATAGGTGGAAGAGTGGTAAGGGTGGGCAATGGGGGTCAAGTGACTGGCCCAGGGTCACACAGCTGGGAAGTGTCTGAGGCCGGCTTTGAACCTAGGACCTCCTGTCTCTAGGCCTGGCTCTCACTCCACTGAGCTACCCAGCTGCCCCCAAGTTCTTAATTATATAACAGATATGATACCTTATCTAGGGGTTTTTTAATTAGTATGATATATATTAAATGGAGGAAATGATAAGATTCATAATGGGTACAGGTATAAGATATCACAGATATACTACATATGTAAATGTTGTACTTATGCTGGGGTGTATGGTTATTTGAAGTTCCAGGTTTCCCTTCGTTCAAGTCCTCACCTGAGATGGTTATATCTCCATAGGTCAGACCAAAAGCTGGCATTAATTCTCTATTTGCAAGCACTGGGCATGACACATTATTAAAGGCTCTATTAGAAATTAAAGGGGGAAAAACAGGCAAATAGTATATATTGCATAACACGAATAACTGATTTTACAACATTTTGGATGAGAGCAGTGGTAGGAAGTTAGCCTAAAATTCAATTGCTCAATCATATAAGAAAAAAAAAGATTTAAAACAAATGCTATCAAAAATGCCAAGCTTGGGGGCAGCTGGGTAGCTCAGTGGATTGAGAGCCAGGCCTAGAGACGGGAGGTCCTAGGTTCAAATCTGGCCTCAGACACTTCCCAGCTGTGTGACCCTGGGCAAGTCACTTGACCCCCATTGCCTACCCTTACCACTCTTCTGCCTTGGAACCAATACATAGTATTGACTCCAATACGGAAGGTAAGAGTTTAAAAAAAATGCCAAGCTCTTAAAAGCTTCAACTTTTATAAGGTTCTTCTAAAAGAAAAAATACCTCCTGCGCATGGCTTCTCTGTAGTCACTAGAAAGCTACGACTAAGCTCATAAGCAGATAGTGAGCAGTCCTAAAGGTACCACAACGAGTCCTTTGCAATGGCAGAGTCCCAGAACTAAGAGCTTTGTAAACCTTCTGAAGTCTTCTATGAGCCACTCCTAGGAGGTCAGCAACATGGCTATGTGAAGTTCTACAGAACTGCCCCTATAGACACGGCCTCTGTGCTGCCTTCCTCTGGGCCATTTTCGGTTTCCAAGCAGTTTTACATCTCCTCACCCTACTCTCGCTGCTCTGAGATTCCTATTTTGTTAGCAGCTGTGGTTTGAGGCTCTCAAGCAAAATGGTACTATTTGAAGATCATCATCTACTTTGTGGCAGAAATCAACCCAGGAACAGGGTCTGTTGGTGTCTCCCACCGTTGTCATCGTCTTCCTCATCTTTGGGGTTCCCCTTTCTAAAGCTTCTCCTCAGAGTCAAGTCTTGTTCTGTCTCAATACTCACATAAAGCGACCTGTGCCCTATCTTCATGTCTTAAAAAAAAAAAAACCTTTGGAGAAGACGTTGTTTATATGAAAGATGGTACTTTGCTTGCTGGGGCTTCTAGACCATCTCAATTTGTCCTTAATTCATTCTTGGAAGGCAGCAGGGCTTGTGCAAAGCAAGCACACAGACTCAGAGTATCCAGCATCTAGCCTGAGTTATATAAACACTGACACTAATGCTATTTAATGTTGACAAAAAATAAAATGGATATTTGGAGATCTCATCTGGCTAAACAAACATTATTTGAACTAAAATGCCCCACAGTTTAATTCTCAAGTTAGTAAGCATCATTTTTAGCCAGAAAAAAAAAAAAATATATATATATATATATATATATATATATATATATATATAATGGAGTACATGATTCTCAGACTGCATGAATATAATAAATGAGTCTCAATCAAGGAAAAAAATAAGACAGGCAATAGCTCCTGGGAAAGTCATTTGATAAGGTAATAAGCATAAAGTATCCGATGCATGGTTGTACACATGCGTATACACACATACATTTATGTATACATATGAGCATAAGGAAGGCTTAGTAGATAGAAAGCCAAAGTCAGGAAGACAAAGCACACACTGGTATACACACATGTCAGGATGTACATATATTTATGTACATACATGTGTTTATGCTGTAAACACATTATTTATCAATTCACAATTTCACATATAATTTAAAAGCTACTTAACTTAGTTTCATTTGAAAAAACTAGCCTTTTCTAACACATTCAATAAAAGTAAAATGAAAACTCATTCAATAACCAAAATTATTAATATTTAACCACACAGCTACAATGTGAGATCTGACAGTCATATTTCTTTTGTTACTTTTATTATCACTTTTTTTTAAACCCTTACCTTCCATTTTGGAGTCAATACTGTATATTGGCTACAAGGCAGAAGGGTGGGCAATGAAGGTCAAGTGACTTGCCCAGGGTCACACAGTTGGGAAGTATCCAAAGCCAGATTTGAACCTAGGACCTCCCGTCTCTAGACCTGGCTCTCAATCCACTAAGATACCCAGCTGCCCCCTTATCACTTTTGTGAGAATATAAGCAATGTATTTTCATGAGTAATGCATTTTCCATAAGAAAATTTCCTTTGCTTTTCAAATATTGAGAAGAAGTTTCTATTTCAAACAAAAATTTAAAAAGCCTCTCAACTCTCTGGGAAACAATCAAGTATATCAAAATACTGACATTTAAAAAATTCATTTATATTTGTATTTTGTATTTTATTGATTATATTTGATATTTGTAGTGAGTATTCCAAGGTGAGCATTCTCTCTCTTTCACTCTCTCTCTCTCCCCCCTCTACCATGACTACCATCTCAGTTCCATTTAACCAATTAGCATCTAACATCAATTTAAAGAGGGATATTTACTTCAGATATATCAAGAACTAACATTTCTGCCCTCCCCACACTTAAGGGGGCACACTCTACTCCAGAGAGATCAAACTCAAAATCCCTCTTGCCTATTGTCTTAGACAACTACACATTTATATTATTTATGTTTTATTGTATTCTTATTTTTTAAAAACATTTCCCAATTACATTTTAATTGGCTAGTATGACATCTCTGCTTTACTTTATACCACCTCAGGTTTTGAGGAGAGTGGGCTCAGACTTAGCAAAGTTTCTACATAGTATTGATCTTATCGTGTTCCCATCTAAATTTCACATTATTGCCAAATGAGTCCTCCTCTCAGCTACCCCTGGGTTCAGTTAAAAAGCTAATTCTTAATCTTCCATGCCGGACTGCCTATAAAACTTACTATGGACTCAACTCCTACACTCTTGGACAACCTGGATGGCTCACTCTCTTGATTTCTTTAAACTCACAAGGTCAGAACCTCCAGATTAATCTCCTTCATCCAAAACAAAAAAAGAAATACCAAGGTAAAGAACCAAAGCTTGTTTTCACGGGGCCATGCATTGGCCACAGAGAAGAAAGAACCAAGACGCCTCTTCTAATCTCTTTCCTTACTATGATGCTGCCAGCAAAGGATTCAAACTAACAGAAGTCTCGTAGTCGTCTCTGCTAAGAGGAAGCCTGAATTCCACTAACAGCTTTTGAAAGTACCCCTGTTCTGGATCAAAAAAATGGAGCCAAAGAGGCTACTGTCAGCCATGTGCATCATTAGTGGCCCAGAACCAGTTACAGAATGTCTACACATGATCCAAAATGTCATCTCCTTCATATTTCATCATGATTTCACCAGAAGCAGGCTCTCAGCCTCTATCATGTGGACAGTAGCATCAATGATGCCGTGTACATGCCAGGTTCTTATTACAATTTAAGTTATTGCAAGGGAGTTTTTATTTGGGAGAAAGAGAACTTGGTGGGGAGAGGTAGTGATAGTGATGCTAAAAGAAAAAGGAACAAAAGATGCCAATGAAATATTTTTTAAACACACAGAAAAGAACAAAAAATTCACAAATAGTTACCGAAAATAGAACTACAGAACTGCCATGATAAATTTGTTATGTGCTATAAAAGCTGTAAAATAATCTCAAGATGTACATATCATTCGAGGTTTCCCTTTCAGTCCTCTTTTTTATGTTCTTTGTATACAGAAATGATGTTTTTGATGTTGTTCAGCTCATTATAAAAAAGAATGAAAAGGAAATAATTTTATTAAATGATTATTAACCAATATTAAGTTTTAAAAAAGGAAGCCCCAAAATTTTTAATGTCATCACTTCTGCTTGGGGAAAAGTTCTATAGATTCTTTATACCAAGTACATTTATATCATCACATTTCATTTTAGGTATTTTAAATATTTCATAAGTATTTCTTGTACAAAAGTCTCTGACATCTCATTATGAGGTGAAACTGACAGTCTATCTTTTTAAAAATTTATCTAACTTGTACACTTTTAGTTGAATTGCCTTTAAGTCAATGTACAGGTGAATGTCGTCTTCTCCCCCAAGTACTAGCACCCATTTCAGTGAACTCCTGGAGAGAACACAAAATCCTTCATTCACATATATGTTGAAGGGTAAAGAGGAAAAGGAGAGATTTGTTATGGCTCTCATAGTTTTTTAAAGGAATAAAAATTTAGGAGGAAAATATTTTTTGAAAAGTTATATAATATCGTTTCCTCTTCCTTTGTTGAGATTTATGTAATTAGCTTCTTTTGTAGAGTATGAAAGCCTTCATGGAGACTAGTAACTCCTTATGACCAAGAATTATACAGTATTTGAAATGACTTTTTTTTTTAATGAAAAGTCCTAAAATCCTACTACAAGACTTTGGGAATTTTATCTCTAACATGTTTTTTAAACTCTTACCTTCCATCTTAGAATCAATGTTGTATAGGTTTCAAAGCAGAAGAGCAGTAAGCCATGAATTTAGATGATTTGTCCAGGGCAAACAGTGGAAAGCTCAGATTTGTCATATTCCTCAATGCTAATGTACATCTGCTAGAAAGTGGATAGGAACTAACATATAGTCATGTTGCTAGACTGGTTTACCAGTTAGGGATCAGAGGAAATTGAAATTTTGGGATGTTCAGGAAGCAGAGCCAAGATGGCAGAGTATGGGTCAGAACCCAGATGAATTCTTCAAATACTCCCTTTTAAACAACTTTAAAATAACTCCACAAATCAACTAAAGCAGTAGAGCCAGTCAAATGTTAGAGGGAAACATTTTTTTCCTATTTAAGATAACATAGGAAGTCATAAGGAGAGGTCTATAACACCATGGTGGGCATGAGAGTCAGCAGCAGCATCTGTGGTGGGCTTTAAAGGCTGCTCTGACAGCAGCAACAGTAGCTGCAGCCGCTTCAGGAACTCTCATCCCAGAGATGGTTAAGGTGGTTGGACAACTGTTAAGAAAGAGATCACAGAGGATACATGGCTGGCACTGTGTACAGCTGGTGTTGACTGGCAACTCTATTGCCCATATGCAGTACTGGGTCTCAGATCCATGGTAGAGACAAATGCTGCTGTTTGGTCTCAAAGGAGCAGGGGTCTTGGTCACAGTTATAAAGTGGAGAGGATGGTTGCAGGGGAGCAGTAGACCTTCCTTGGGAAAGACCACAGCACAGACTAAGAGAGCAGGGACCACATCTCTCCCAGATCACACCAACTTGGAAGCCCTGAAAACTTGCAGATCCCCCCATAACTAGCACTGCAAACAGCAGCATGAAAAAGCCTGAAACTTGGCACAGTGCATCCCTATTCCCAGGTGAACAGAGCACAATTTTAATAGAAAGGTCAAAGTGAAGAGATAGCTGGGGAAAATGAGCAAACAACAACAAAAATAACTTGACCATAAAAAAATGACCACTGTAGTGGAAGGAAAGA
Organism: Gracilinanus agilis; assembly: GCF_016433145.1. NCBI lineage: Eukaryota > Metazoa > Chordata > Mammalia > Didelphimorphia > Didelphidae > Gracilinanus > Gracilinanus agilis. The sequence continues at coordinate 92,447,377 of NC_058135.1, forward strand.
CCAAGTCATAAACTTAGAAGACAACAATGAAAACAACTACAAGCAAAGTCTCAAAGAAAAATGCTAATTGGACCCAAGGCCAGCATGAATTCCTGGAAGAGGTAAAGGAAAAGTAACAGAGGAAAAACTGGGGTGGGGGGAGGGGGGAATAACTGTTGCAAGAAAGTTATGAAAAGAGAATTAATAGCTTGGTAAAATCAACACATACATACACACAGACACAAAGAAAATAACACTTTAAAAAACAGAATTAGTCTAATGGTAAAAGAGGTAAAAAATTCACTGAAGAAAAGAACTTTTTAAAAAACAGAATTGGCTAAATGAAAAAAGAGGTACAAAAGTTCCCTGAAGAAAATAATTCCTTACAAATGGGTAAGTGGAAAGTAAAGACTCCATGAGATTTCAAGAAACAAAGAGAATGACAAAAAAAAATAGAAGAAAATGTAAAATATCTCACTAGAAAAAACAACTGGCCTATAAAATAGGCCTAGGAGAATTCATTTAAGAATTAATGGATCAGATCTCTGGGAAAGGAAAGACTTTAAAACCAAGCAAGAGTTAGAGAAAATTACAAAATGTAAATTAAATGGTTTTGATTATATTAAACTAAAAAGATTTTGTACAGACAAAAACAATGTAGTCAAAATCAGAAGGGAAACAACAAATTGGGAAAAAATCTTTATAACAAAAAACTCTGACAGGGGTCTAATTACTCAAATATACAAGGAGTTAAATCAATTGTATAAAAAATCAAGCCATTCCCCAATTGATAAATGGGCAAGAGACATGAATAGGCAATTTTCAGGTAAAGAAATCAAAAGTATCAATAAGTACATGAGAAAGTGTTCTAAATCTCTAATAATTAGAGAAATGCAAATCAAAACAACTCTGAGGTATCACCTCACACCTAGCAGATTGGCTAAAATAAAAGAAGGGGAGAGTAATGAATGTTGGAGGGGATGTGGCAAAATTGGGACATTAATGCATTGCTGGTGGAGCTGTGAACTGATCCAGCCATTCTGGCTGGCAATTTGGAACTATGCTCAAAGGGCTATAAAAGAATGCCTGCCCTTTGATCCAGCCACACCATTGTTGGGTTTTTACCCCAAAGAGATCATAGATAAACAGACTTGTACAAAAATATTTATAGCTGTGCTTTTTGTGGTGGCAAAAAAACTGGAAAAGGAGGGGATGTCCTTCAATTGTGGAATGGCTGAACAAATTGTGGTATATGCTGGTGATGGAATACTATTGTGCTCAAAGGAATAATAAACTGGAGGAATTCCAGGTGAACTGGAAAGACCTCCAGGAACTGATGCAGAGTGAAAGGAGCAGAGCCAGAAGAACACTGTACACAGAGACTGATATACTGTGGTAAAATCGAATGTAATGGACTTCTGTACTAGCAGCAATGCAATGATCCAGGACAATTCTGAGGGATTTATGGTAAAGAACGCTGCCCATATTCAGAGGAAGGACTGCAGGAGAGGAAACAATAAGAAAAACAACTGCTTGAACACATGGGTTGAGGTGGACATGATTGAGGGTGTGGACTCGAAACTACCACACCAATGCAACTATCAACAATTTGGAAATAGGTCTTGATCAATGACACATGATAAAACCAGTGGAAATGGGCTTTGGCATGGGGGGGGTGCGGGGGGGTGAAGGGGAAAGTAGGAGCATGAATCATGTAACCATGTTAAAAACGAATATTAATAAATGTTTTAAAAAAAAAAGAATTAATGGACTACCTGAAAGTCATGATCAAAAAAAGAGCCTGGATATTATATTCGAAACTATAAAGGAAAACTATCCCAATATCTTAGATCTTGATGGCAAAATAAAAATTGAAAGAATTCACCAATCATCTCCTCAAAGACATCCCAGCAATATAATAGCCAAATTCCAGAGCTTCCAGATCAAGGAGAAAATCTTGCAAGAAGCCAGGAAGAAACAATTTAAATATCATGGAGCCATTGTCAGGATCACACAAAATTTAGCAGCTTACATATTAAAGGATTGGAGGGCTTAGAATATGTTATTTCAGAGAGCAAAGGAGCTAGGATTACAACTAAAAACAATATATTCAGCAAAACTGAATCTATTCCTTTTTAAAAATATTTTTCTCTCTGAGGGATTTATGGTAAAGAGCGCTACCCACATTCAGAGGAAGGACTGCAGGAGAGGAAACATAGAAGATAAACAATTGCTTGAATGCATGGGTTGAGGCGGACATGATTGGGGATGTGGACTCGAAACTACCACACCAAAGCAACTAACAACAATTTGGAAATAGGCCCTGAACAAGGACACATGTTACAACCAGTGGAAATGTGCATCGGCCATGGGTGGGGGGAGAGCGGGGGGTGAAGGGGAAAGTAGGGGCATAAAGTATGTAAACAGGTTAAAAATGAATATTAATAAATGTTTAAAAAAATAAAAATATTTTTCTAATTACATGAAAAACAATTTTAACGTTTTTTTTACATTCTGAGTTCTAAATTCTTTCCCTCCTTCCCTTTCCCCTCTTCACATTGAGAATATAAGCAATTTATCAAAATGTAATAATGTGAACACTGCAGTAGCAATTAGAGAAAAAAAAGAAATTGAAAGGATTAAAGTAGGCAATGAGGAGACTAAACTATCACTCTTTGCAGATGATATGATGGTATACTTAAAGGACCCCAGAAAATCAACTAAAAGGCTAGTGGAAATAATTAACAACTTTAATAAAGTTGCAGGGTACAAAATAAACCCATATAAATTACCAGCATTTCTATATATTTCCAACAAAACTCAGCAGCAGAATTAGAAGAGAAACTCCATTTAAAATAACTCTAGACAATATAAAATATTTAGGAATCTATCTGTCAAAACAAACACAAGAATTATATGAACTGAACTACAAAACATTTTTCCCACAATTAAAACTAGAGCTAAACAAGAAAAACATTAATTGCTCCTGGGTAGGATGAGCTAACATAATAAAAATAACAATCCTATACAAATTAATCTACTTATTCAGTGCCATACCTATTGAACTACCAAAAAACTTTTTTATAGAATTAGAAAAAATTATAACAAAGTTCATCTGGAAGAATGAAAGATCAAGAATATCAAGGGAAATAATGAAAAAAATGTGAAAGATGGGGGCCTAGAAGTACCAGATCTTAAACTGTACTACAAAACAGTCATCATCAAAACAATATGGTACTGGCTAAGAGATGGAATAGACTAGGGGTAAACAACCTCAGTAAGCCGGTGCTCTATAAACCCAAAGACCCCAGATTTTGGGAAAAGATCTCACTATTTGTCAAAAACTGCTGGGAAAATTAGAAAACAGTATGGGGGAAATTAGGTTTAGATCCACATCTTACACCCTTTACCAAGATAAATTCAAAATGGGTAAATGACTTAAATATAAAGAGTTAAATAATAAATAAATTAGGTTAACATAGATGAGTATACCTTTCAGATCTGTGGGAAAGGAAGGAATTTAAGACTAAGCAAGAGATAGAGAATATTGTGAAATGTAAAAAGAATGACTTTGATTATATCAAATTAAGTTTTTCTACAAACAAAACCATGCAACCAAAATTAGAAGGAAAGCAACAAACTGGGAAAACATTTTTATAACAGAACTCTCTGACAAAGTTTAATTTCCTTATATATTTCCCAAATATATAAGGAACTAAGTCAAATCTACAAAAAATCAAGCCATTCCCCAGTTGATAAATGGGCAAGGAACATGAATAGGCAGTTTTCACCGGATGAAATCAAAACTGTCAATAAGCACATGAAAAAGTGTCCCTTCGGATTAGAGAAATGCAAATTAAAACAGCTCTGAGGTACCACTTCACACCTAGCACACTGGCCAATTGGTTCAACCATTCTGGAGGACAATTTGGAACTGTGCACAAAGGGCTTTAAAAGAATGACTACCCTTTGAACCAGCCACCCCACTGCTGGGTTTGTAACTCAAAGAGATAATAAGGAAAAAGATGTACAAAAATAATTCATAGCCACACTCTTTGTGGTAGCAAAAAATTGGAAAATGACGGGGTGTCCATCAATTGGGGAATGGCTAAACAAGTTGTGGTATCTGTTGGTGATGGAATACTATTATGCTCAAAGGAATAATGAACTGGAGGAATTCCATGTGAACTGGAATGACCTCCAGGAATTGATGCAGAGTGAAAGAAGCAGAACCAGGAAAACACTGTACACAGAGACTGATACACTGTGGCATAATCGAATGTAATGAACTTCTCTACTAGCAGCAATGCAATGACCCAGGACAATCCAGAGGAATTTGTGAGAAAGAACGCTCTCCACATCCAGAGAAAGAATTGTGGAACCAGAAATGCATTAGAAAAATATATGATTGACCACATAGTGCATTAGGGATATGATTAGGGTTTTGATGTTAAAAGATCGCTCTACTGCAAATATGAATATCATGGAAATAGGTTTTGAACAATGATACATGCATAAACCAGTGGAACTGCTTGTTGACTTTGAGAGGGGGAAAGAGAAAGCTGGGGAGGGGGCCAGAGATCATGAATCATGTAACCATGAAAAAATATTCTAAATAAAAAAAATTTTTCAAAAGAGGGGAAAAAAGTAATAATGTGTGTTTACACAAAAACATATCCCACTTTAGTCATGAAAAAGAAAACAAACAAAAAAAGAGTTTAAAAAAGTATGCTTTGATTTGCATTCTGACTCTATTAGTTCTCTCTCAGAAGGTAGATAGCATTTTTCATCATAAGTCCTTCAGAAGAATGTAATCCTTTAGGAAGAGAAATGGATATTTAATGAAAGGGAGGACTTCCTAGCATTCCTGATAAAAAAAGACTAGAGCTGAACAGAAAATTTAGTATTCAAATAGAAGATTCATGAAAAGCATAAAAAGGTAAACATGAAAGAGTAATCATAAGGGACTCAATGGAGTTAAACTGTTTATATTCCTATATGAGAAGATGATACATGTAACACCTAAGAACTTTATAATTTTTAGGGCAGTTAGAAAGTCTACATAGAAAGTTTAAGTGTGAATAAATTATATTGGGATGATCCCCCCCCCAAAAAAAAAAGAAAGATGCTCTGGAAGGTGGTAGGGAAAGGTAGAATGAGGAAAATTTTCTCATATAAAGAGATGCACAAGAAAGATCTTTTTGGGTAGAGGGAGAAATGAGGGGTGGTAAACATAGCTTAAATTTCACTCTTATCAGAATTGGTTCAAAAAAGAAGACAGTTGGGTATAAAGATATATTTTACTCAGTAGGGAAATAGAGGAAGGGAATAAAAGATATTTGGGGGAAGGTGTCAAAGAGAAAGGGTTACTGAGGGAAATAGTAGACAGAAGCAAGACAGATTCTTTTTTTAACTCTTACCTTCTATCTTAAAAATCAATATTAAGTATTGGTTCCAAGGTAGAAGAGTGATATGAGCTAGGCAATAGGGATTAAGTGATTTACCCAAGGTCACACAGCTAGGAAGTATCTGAGGTCAAATTTGAACCCAGCACCTCCTAGCTGTAGGCCTAACTATCCATGGAACCACCTAATTGCCCTGCAATTCAGACTTTTGAGGAGGGACAGGATAAAAAGAGAGGAAAAAAGGATAAACAAGAAAATGGGATAGAGGGAAGTGCAGAGCTAGTCATCATAACTGTGAATGGGAACTGGATGAGCTAGCCCATAGAATAGAAATGGATAGAATAAATACAAACCCATAATCCAACAATATATTGTGTACAAGAGACATAATTGGGATAGAAAGACACCAAAGTGGAGTTAAGTCTTTTATACTTGGGCTGAAGTGAAGAGGACATCGGTAGTAATCATGACCTCAGACAAAACAAAAGCAAAAGTAGATCTAATTAAATGATGGTCAAGAAAACTACATTTTCTTAAAAGGTACCCAAAAGCAATGAAGTAATATTTTAAAAATTTTATGGCAAGTTTTTCTGATAAAAGACTCATTTCTCAACTATAGAGGGAAATGAGTCAAATTTATCAAAATTAAATCCACTCCCCAATTGATAATGGTCAAAGGATATGTATAGGCATCCAGAAGAAGAAACCAAATCTATTTATAGTTTTATATATTTTTAAAATTATATAAATCTATTGATTAGAGAAAGGCAAATTAAAACAACTACCTCATTTCTATCTGAAGTTCTATCTTACCTCTATCTGAAATGGCAAATGCTAAAGGGGATGAGGGTACTTTAATAAACTGTTGGAGTTGCAAACTGGTCCAACCATTCTGGAGAACAATTTGGAAGTATGCCTGAAGGGCTATAAAACTGTGCATACCCTTTGATCCAGCATACCACTATAGTTCTATTACCTAAAGAGATGAAAGAAAAGGGCCTATATGTAAAAAAAATATTTATAGCAGCTCTTTTTGTAGTGGCAAAGACTTAAAAATTGAGGGGATGTGTATCAAATGGCTGAACAAGCTGTGGCATGATCAGACAGAGTACATTTTTGCTATGGGAAATGATGGGTTTGGTGGTTTAAAAAAAATGCCAACACCTAGATGAACTGATACAAAGTGAAATTAGAACTGAGAAATCATTGTGCACAGTATCAGCAATTTTATAATGATGAAAAACTGTTTAAGACTTGGCTACTCTGATCAATACAGAATCCAAGACAATTCCAAAGGACTCATAATGAAAAAATTTTATCCTTCTCAAGAGAATGGATGAACTCTTGAGCACAAATTGAAATACAGTTTTCTTATTTTCTTTTCTTGTGATATGGCTAACATAGAAATGTTTTGCATGATTTCACATATGCAACTGAGATCATATTGTTTGACTTCTCAGTGGGTGCAGAAGGGTGGAAGGGAGGAAATCTGGAACTCAAAATTTAAAAAAAGAATATTAAAAATAAGTTTTTAATTTAAAGTGGACAAAAGATAAGGTGAAGCCTCCACTCCAGAAAGAATATTTGCACTCAGGTAACCTAATGATCTTGATTTTCATTGTGCTGGAAGTTATAGCTTTTTTCTCCTTCCATATCCTGTCAAAAATGCCTGAGTATGTAGTGGTACCTCTAGACAATATGGTATTGGCATAGAAATCTTTACAGATCTCAATGTCACACTTAATTATTGAATTAAAGTGGTTTCATGTTATTTTAGGGTTCCATTCCCAAGAAACATGATTGAAGAAAGTTTCTGGGCACCAGAATATCTCATTGTCAATGGTGATAATCTAACTATCAGGGAGATCACCAGCCAGCATCCACTGAGCTAATTCCTCTGCCTTCAAAGCATCCAGGTTTTCTATATTTCATAGAGATGAATCCCCATACACAATTAAGAAGGCTCTAGTGACCCAGTCATGAAGTGGCCTATTATTGGATCACACTCCTCTGTATTTGTAGGGCTATTCCCCAACTCAACAATCTTGGCCTTGAGGTCAGGTTTGATTCTAATGCTAACACCCTTAGTTCAGGTTTGACATTGGAATGAAATGAGGCACTATAACTCATGAAGCATTTAACCCACGCTGTGGGTGGGAGGAAAGACGTTTCTTCAGGGAAATACTGCTCTTACCACACCTCCCCTGCTCAATAAACTGCACTGGCCTTTTATTACCTCTAAATCCAATACAAAATCCTGTTTTGACAGTTAAAGCTCCATGACCTGACCTTTTACTACCTCTCCAGTCCTCTCCTCTTTACTCACTTCACAATCTGGTTACAATGGCCTAGTGGCTATTCCTCACACAAGGCACTTTGTCTTTATACTGGTGTGTCCCATGCCTAGGATGTTCTTCCTCTGAATCTTTAATCCCTAGCTTCCTGACTTCCTTCAATACTCATCTCAAGACTTAACAACACCATCACCCTTCCCCATGCCTTCCCTCTGAGATTAACTTCCATTTATTGTTGTTCAGTCATTTCAGTTGTGTTCAATTCTGTGACCCCACTTGGAATTTTCTTGGATAGTAGAGTGGTTTGCCATTTCCTTATTTAGCTCACTTTATATGTGAGGAAACTAAGGCAAACAGGGTGAAATGACTTGCCCAGGGTCACCCATATAAGAAGTGTCTGAGGTCAGACTTGAATTTAAGAAGATGAGTCTTCCTGATTCCAGGGGCTGGCACTTTGTGCACTATGGCATCACCTATAGTCGTATATACTCAATTGTTTACATGTTATCTTCTCTATTAGAATGTAAGCACCTGATCAGGGCAAGGACTATGTTTTTGCCTTTTTTGCAGGTCCTCAGCACTTAATCAACAACTACCTTCTAAGCATTTACTATGCACCAAGCACTGTGCTTATGTGCCTAATATATCATACGTGCCAAATAAATTCTTGTTGACTATCTGAGATGACCTGGATTAAAATGCAGTCTTGGATGCTAGAAATTAATTATCAAACTCCTTGAATCTGAGTTTTCTCATTTGTAAAATGGATGCAATAATACTTGCATTATCTAACTACTAACACCTCATAAAGCTATTATGAAGAAAGTTCTTTGTCACTTTGTAGAACATAAAATACTACCTAAAAAGTTAGTATCTGAGACTTTTTCCCTTTCATTCTTTGTGAAAATATCCAACTCTAAAAGAGAAGATAACAAAAGTAACATCTTAATAAAGGAAGCCACCTATAGTTTCTTCCTACCTTAATTTCAAAAGACACATTACAGAGAAAAATTACCTAAATTACCAGTTGTCAATTTTATACCCATTTAAAAAAATTATTATTTTATTTGCATAAATATAAAAGGTAAAAGGTATATTTTACCCCCTAATCCACACTATTTCATATATTTGCCTCCTGTTGATATAATTAAGGAATACTTTTTATAGAGTTTTCTAAAATATATTTTGGGTTTGCCCATAACAGCAATTTATTTATACCTTATCCTGATTTTTTTAAAAGTCATCAGTTAACTTTTTAAAATAATACAGTATGACAGGGGAACAAGAGAAAGGAGATGGTTTGGAAGGAGAGCAAAGAATGACTAGGGTTCCCATCTCCTTAACAGACCATCTAAGACTCTTAAGTTGCCAAATTTTAGCAAATTCCCATCAGTATTTTTTGTGTTGTCTGACCATGATTAAAGGTGGTAACCTCTTAGGTCAAGTTGTTTTCATAAATAGCTTTTTGCAAAAATAAAATAAAATAATACAGTATGAGTTAGAAATAAATTTTGTTACTTTTTTCCCATTGGTAGAGTTACCTGAGAGAGCCCACATTCAGATCAATGAAAGACTTGATACGACTCTTGTATTCTTTTGGCTGCAACAATGTTCTCCTTCAAATCTAGCTCACAAGCTTCCCAGATGAAACAGCCAATCTCATTGTAGCTTTTTCTTTACATGGTAAGTTGTTAGACTTGACTTACATTTATAAGAAATTGTTTAATCAACACAACCTCAAGCAGCAAACTACAGACGAAATTAGACTGGAAAGACCCCCAAAGTAGAGGCAGTGTAGAGACTGGGCAATAAAACTATCAGTTGAATCTATAAAGCCATGTGGGACCCAAATTATCCTGAAGATGTGCATGTTTCTGCACATCTTACTTGTGAATAAGAGATAAATAAAGCAAACAGTAAAATGAAAAGACAAATCTTCTAATGCTTTATAAATCTATTATGTAACAAACTCATAAAACAGAATTCATTTTAAACAATGCATATAATCAGTATCACTACTCCAATAATGGAAATAATTTTGTTATGCTATTCTTCCTCTCAACTGTACTAATATCCTACACTTTCAAAATATGCTGCCACAATTATTTTTGTAGTATTTTAGCTTTAATTGTAACATTCATGAAGGAGCTGCTCTGGTTTTCTGTCAAAGATGACACGGGTGCTGAGAAGGGGCCAAAGAGCTGTTCTGTACTGGGAAGTATTTAAATTCTGTCTGATCTTTATTTCGAGCTACATAAATGAAACCACTTCATATTTAACCTTGGTGCCATTCAGGTGTGTTGGGAATTAAAGTCAAAATCATGTTGCCCTGGGATCCAAGTGGCAAGATTGGCCCTAAGAAGCCCCTGCCTGACCATGTGAGCATCGTAGAGCCCAAGGATGAGATTCTTCCTACCACCCCTATCTCAGAGCAGAAGGGTGGGAAGCCAGAACAACCAGCCATGTCCCAGCCAGTGCCCACTGCCTAACAGGACTCTGTGACAACTGGAATGGTGTGCCTGGCGCTCTTCTGTAAAGATATTAATTAAAATCCGTTTTGAAACAAACAAAAAAAAAATGACACGGGTGTTTTTGTATATGTGTGAAATTAAAAAAAAAAAAGAATGAAGTTATATTCCAATGGGGGGGAACCTTATTTAATCAATTACTATAAGAATTAATTTCATACTTTTGAAGGTTAATGCAAGTTTAGGGGGAAAAAAAGAACTATTAAAGGAAAGTGATCATTTCAGACTTCCCATAATGCTAAGATAGTTTAGAAACAATGTTCTGTTCTAAATTCCAAATCATTGTACTGTAAACACTTAATCTATTTCAAGGAAGTAAATAAAATTTATCAACTTTTAATTAAAATTTAAAAGTGAGTTCTAGAGTGGCAAAACTAAAAAGATAATTATGTGTCTGTATATATAAATCTATATATACACATATGTATGTATACATATACCTATATAAGTGTATATACACAAATACAGATACACAAGTATCTTAGGCTACATTGGGCAAAAGGGAATAAGAAAAAAGTCATTTCAAACAGTAAATACACTGAAGCAACTATAATAGCAATATCATTTATTTAAAATATTTTTTTCATCTATGAAAACTCATTTCACATGAGCTCTCAGCTAATAATCAAGATCAAAAATAAAGAGAATAAAGCCAGAGAAAAGTCCTCTTTAGGAAAAAAAAATGCATAAATGGATGTTTCTGTATTTCAAAAACAGTCTTAGCATCTGCACATCCAAGCTTTAGTCCCCGTTTCAGTTATCCTAATGAACACCACTATCAATCTTGAGATCTGGCTTGTTCTTGTCATTCTTTACTGAGTAGATGAAGTATGTTAAGGTGTCCTTTTCATTTACTGGAATAGACCTAAAATGGCAACCAACTATCTATAAAGAGAAAAATTGAGGAAATTAGAGATTAATATGTTCAGCTTACTATTTCAAATAGTTACATACAAAAAAAGTTAATGTGTTATAGTTATATACTGATTAAGAAGATAACAAATTTTCAAGGAAAACAAGCTTCCTTATCTAACCAATTTAAAACCACCAAACAATCTGAAAACAATTAGGAAGTTAACAACTCATTTTTTATAGTATAAACTTCAATGGAGCATAATAGAAATACATGTAAGCCTGCTAAGACACATCTACATCCTTCCAATTCCCATTTGCAAAGACCTTATTCAAATTAAAAATGCAACTATCTCTCAAGATGAAAGAATTCTTCCCTAGTATGGTACAAGAAAATCGGAGCATCTCCTGTTACCATTCTTTGTACTAAAGGATTCTGAGGAAAATCATTTTAATATGGATAACTGAAGGGAAAAAGGAAAAGAATGATCAGTGTTTTCAGAACTTATCACCTTTTTAGCTCCTCATGATGCTGGAGATCAGTGATCTCCAATTAGTATCTTTTATTAAACTACCAATTAGTGTTTTTTATTAGATTAAACCATGATACCTTGACTTTTTTTTTCTTTTGAAAGTCAGAAACTTCTCAAAAAAACCCCACCAATATAGAAAACTTGGCTAAAGGCCTATAAAAGTTTCTATCCTTGGTATACAGGCAGAATAAATTATAAAAATACATGCCTGCTAGAATTAGAGAGAGCATTTCTCCCTCTGGAATATAAAGTTACTCTAGTTTCAATATAACTTTTTAAAAATAAGTTAGGCTGTCAGAAGTTTAATAGCTTAGCAAGTTTGTTTTTTAAAATAAAACCTCAAAATAGAAACATAAGTAACACGTAAGTGATTTGTTTTGGTTTTAAGTCTTAATTTTGATAAGAGACTGAATAGATAATGTTCTATGATCTATAACTTTTCTTCTGTTTAACAAACAGTTAGAAAAACCCAAGACTGATTATAAATTTTCACATAGGGAAATACTATCCTTCCTTTTTGTCCCTTGTTTCTTAAGAATATCGGATTTCATTTACATGAAACAATAAATAGATAAAATGGCAAATTATGGAGATATCACACCCTGTAATTTTTTTGTAAAATGCATTTCAGTATATTGAATGCACTAAGGAAATATCATTTCTGAGTTATCTGACCACTGCCATGAAGTGGCATATTAAGTAACTAGCTAATTCATAAACTCATCTGTGAACCTGTGTACCAGAAATGATATGGATTAATACAGGATGTACTAGTATTAAAGCTATTAAAGCTTAAATCCAAATAAGACTTTTGGGACACCTCATTTATAATTCAAAATTCCTTATTAATAGTAAGAGTCTTAGTAGCACATCTTAAGGCATAGTGTTGTTTTTCATGTAAATTAAAATTCTGATAAGATAGTATATTTTCATAGATCTTGATTTTTAAAAGGGCAGTGAAAACAAACCATAATCCATTATTTCAATTATTATATAAAGGCCTATGTATGTATTTTCTAAAGAGTAAACAAACATTGTAAAGAGTAAATTAAAAAAAAACCTTGTTTTTCACAATAAGCTGTTAAGTTATGGTTCGATATTCATTAAAAATGGACTGAAGTCATCCTCTGGGGCAAAAATTTTGAATTTATCTAGAAGGAGTTATACAACAAATTTAAGAAAACATTACCAAAAATATGGGAGTTCATTTCTGGAAATAGGCACATTTCATGTAATCTTTTCTCTATTAAATAACACAAAAATGGCTTCTACCTCAACAAGCTGTGCTTTATTAAGTCCTGGTCTGGTTGGTAACTTGAAGTGTCTTTTGTACCTCCGAAGTGTGTTGACTTGTAATTGGTATAAATCAACCTATAAAGAATTAAAATCCTATTAGCATCAATTTATCCATGACTTATTAAAATAATGAACTAAAAGTCATCATAAAAAGTTATCAAATGTATTTAAAAAATCAAAGTTGTTATTGATTTAAGGAATCTTTTCTCAAAGAACAGGCAATGTTAAACATCAAATTAAGATTTAAAATTGAAAATACATTTACTTGAAGGCATAACTATTAACAATAACATGCCATTTTGCTATTTCACTGTAAGAAAATTAATTCATGATATAGGCATTTAATAAGTACTTGTTGAATTGAAAAAACAAAAACAATATATTAAACATCATACAAAAACTATGCATCTAACCTCAGGAGTATCTATATCTTGCACAGGTGAATCACCTCCATCATCATCACTCCCTTTTCTCTTTCTTCTGTTTCGAACACTCTGAATTAAGTTTTTGTGAAAGTCACAGATATAAAGGTGCCTTGCCTAGGGGAAAAACAACAAAAGTCAAGTTTTCCATAAAGCTCCTAACTTCATAATTAAGTTTAAATCTAGAATATAATCTGGAAGTAGCATATGCTATACCAAATTATTAAGGAAAAAGTTTTGTTGAGAAAAGTGCTAAATTGGACATGCTTATTTCTATCATATTCCTTATTTCCAGAGTCTTTCACGTTAAATCACCTCAGATTCACTTGATACAAAGAAAAGAGCACTTTGCCTTGAGTTGTGACTAATCTAACTATTTCAGAAACAGTATGCTGTTGAAGAAAGAAAGAAGTTCCTTCTGGGCCTTTTACTTTCTGGCATCAAAATGCTGTGGGAAAGGCAGAGTTTAGGGTTGTTTTTTTTTAAAATGACAAGAGGAAAACTGTCTTACTGCAGAGCTTTCCTGGCTATAATGTTGCTTTCTCTAGAGAGGATCATTTTAAGTGTTAATATATATATTCTAAAATTTTTCCCTTCTTTCTCCTAGGCATTACTTTCAACTTATATTCAGGGTTTCATAAATACTTAGTAGAGATCAAGTTTTTAGGATAACTACTAATTCACATTCTTTAAGTTTTTTCATTTCTGACTTTTAATAAACTGGATTAACTACTGTCTTTATTTTTATTTCACACAGAAGCTACTCTCCTAATAGTTTCAAGATCTTTAAAGGAGCTTTTTGTCCCAAGAAGACAAAAGTGGCAGAAACAAATACAATTTAACCTTTTAACAAACTAATTTACTTATAACATTTTCCGTTGTAACAGTAACCATTAAAAACTGTGTGTTGACATTAGAGTCAAATTATTTCAGATCACTTCCCCTCCTCTACTTTCCGTTCCCAGATTGAACTACTAGCTTAGTCCCTGAGCTGGAAGTCTTCTTTGTGCCTGGCTGAGCTGGCCTGGCCTGGTTCCCCAGTTCCTGGAATGCAGGCTCTTCCACCGCTCAGCCAATCAAAATTCCTTCAAGGAGTAGCTCAGGTGCCTCCTCCTAGAAGCTCTCAGATCCTTCAGCCCTCCTTCCTCACATTTTCTTTCAGTACTATGGAGGACTCCTTTGCCCCCAACACAGTCTATCAACCTTTTATTGTCTCGATTAAAAAACAAAACAAACAAACAAACAAAAAAACCCGGGTAAAAGCAAGCTAGCTCCCTGGGACAAAGTCATTTTTCATCTTTTGTTTCCCCAAGCCTCCAAGCACAGCGCCTTATTAAATACAGCCGTTAACAGATGTGCAAGTTGATTTCTTGCACTTTTCCAACAAATATGCAGACTCTGAAGGGCGATCCTTTGTCTAATGTAAGGGACTTTGTCGACAGAACCTCACGAACTGATTTCTAAGCTCAGAGGAAGTTAAAATCCAGGAAGGCGTGTGCTTATTTTTAAAGAAGGGGCAGACTTGCTTTCAGCTGGTCCTTTGGAGCAGTTTCACAGTCCTCCGGGCTGACAAACTAAGAGGATCATATGCAGCTTCTAATAATCTCAGCCAAGATCACCTGGCCAGCTCCCGAAGGCTGCCAGGAAGAAAGTAAAATGGCAAAGCCCTACGTGTAACACACCCACGAGGCACAGTCCTAGGCACAGGCTATGATCCCCGTTTATTTGACCCAACCGACAGCCAGGGCTCCTGGGCCACGGCGGGGGGGAGGAGCTCAGGCTCTCTCGGGCCTCGGAGTGAGAGTGTGTTGGGGGCGGAAAGGAAGGGGACGAAGGGAGCCCCCCGCCCCGCTCTCCCCCGGCCAGTTACAGCTCTACTTTTGTCCTGAGACCAGACGGGCAGCTCCAAACACAGCACCGAGGGGCAACAGTAGCGGAGCCGAGCTCCACGTCCCAGCTCGGAAAGGCTAACAAAGGAGCCTCCCTGCCAGGCTGGGCCACGGGGCTGCGAAGAAAACAACTCTTCCCCTGCTCGCTCCCCCGCTTTGTTTCGCTTCCCAAACGTGCCTGAAAAGACGCTGAGGGGAAGGAAGGGAAGAGGGGAAGGAGGTGGAGAAGAAAGTGGGGGTTAAGGAGGAGTTGGAGCCGAATGGAGTGGGGGGGAAGGAGTTGCGGGCAGAAGTCAGAGGTGGGAGGGAAGGAGGAGGTGGAGGTGGATGCGAAGCCGGAGAAGAAGGTGGAGGTGGATTAGGGACTGGAGAAAGAGGCGGGGGAAAGAAAAGGAGTTAGGGGTGAGGGAGATAGGGGAGGGGGTGGCTGTGACTGGGGGCTGGAGAAGGTGGGAGGGGAGAAGGAGTTAAAGGTGAATGAGAGAAATAGAGGAGGTGGAGGACGACAGAAGAAGGAAGAGAGAGTTGGAGCTGGCTGGAGGAAGAAGGTGGATGGAGTGGGGGAGGAGAAAGAGAAGGAAGGAGAGTAGGGAAAGAAGGAACACAAGGTGGGCTGGGGAACGGAGGATGCCAGGGCGGCAGGAGTTGCAGTGACTTTGTTATCGCCACCCCACGACGAGTCCGCCCCGCAGCTGGGGCGGAGGGAAGAGATGAAGGCGGAAGAGGGTAGGGGAGCCCCGAAAGCCCTCGGTCCCTCCCCCTGCCGCGGACCCGCTCGCAGCAGGCTCCGGGGCCTCGGGGTCACTCACCGTCTTGTCCAGGTCGATCTTGACCTTCTTTTGGGAGATGCTCTTCTGGATCCTCTTGCTGAAGCTGGCATTGCCGGCCGCACGGCTGCACCTCTCCCCGTCCTCTCGGAGGCAGCACAGCTGCCCGGGGCCCGGTCCCGCCGCGCCTGGGGGACCCGCGGCAGCCGCCGTGGGTCCAGAGCCTGGCACCTCGGCCCCTCCCGCGGCCCCCGCCCCGGCCCCGGCCCC